>NW_014569874.1:0-156323 GCF_001313835.1 Polistes canadensis
AATGCCGAAGAGGCTAATGCCGAAGAGGCCCCCACAAATTTGTGGTATCAAGTGGGCAACTACACAGACTATTGAGTTATTTTCAAAAGTTCGAACTTTTCGAAAACAGCTCTTTAGTCATATTTTATATTCTATTGCATTATTTATTTGCTCGTCATTAATTTGTAATTTTAATTGGAGATGATGGATCATTCCATCTCCTTGGCACATCAAATCTGTGTGCCATATCGTCCAAWAGGTGCATAAGTATTTAGTTTGTTACAGTCAAAAATATTTAAATTTTCGTATTATTAAATTTTCAAGCTTAAATAACGTTCGATAAATATTACAGTAATTTCTCTTTTTTTGTTTTGTCTTTAAAATTTTTCACTGTAATCGTATGTTATTAAATTTGCAATTTTTCTCTTTTCCATAAGTAGTTCATAATAATTAATAGTTATTATTTTTTGTAGTAACTTAATATATTTATTATATTTTATGGAAACGTAAAATCACGCGTTTAAATTCAATTTTATTACAACAATTAATAGAGATTTGATAAAAGTAAATAGAGAATTCAATTGAAAAGTGCATCTGCGACTCGGACGATTTATATGTCAGGCTATTTTATCATTTTATTGTATGATTAATATAGTTTTCTTTTTGTTGCAGGTGATCATCGCTGGATTTATTATCTACTCGTTTTGATTTTCTTCTACTTTTTAAAATATATATGTATAAAAATCGCATTTCTGAAGGCACACACATGTCTATACATTAAATATTAAATTTAACTATTTAAAATGTTGTTATACACTTATTAAGAATAGTGTATTCTTTGATAGTATTGTAATGTTATCGCGTTAAGTTTTTTATCTACTATCGCTTAATGATGGTTCCACTGGTAACAAAAATGATGCTGGGTAGTTAAAAAAGGGAACTTGTAAGTTTCTATATATTTCACCACAAAAAAGTTGGCATAGAACTGCAACAGCAGAAAGAAATGAAAAAATGAAATTATTTACCTATTGTTTATACATTATGAACGATTAACTTATTTCTTTTCACTACCTTATAGGTTGTTACTATGGATATCAACTTTAAATATATCCCCTGCAGGTAACCAACTTTACTTTCATTTTTTTCAAAGTTTGATTGCGTCTTGAATTTGTGGTTGCTCATGTGTATAACATGTATATCACACAATTATGCAATTGTAATATTTATTTTCAACTAATTAACGTTAATTAAAAAATATTTGATATAATAAAGTTGAGCAATTAGTGAGCAAATAATAGCACTTATTCATTTTTTATTGCTGTTGCAAACTTTGTTGCTTTGCCTAGAAATAGGAGAAAAATTGTTTGTGTTTTCAATTATTAATACCTAATTAAATAATTAAATAATAAAGCGAGCAGTTAAAGATTTTTATTGAGTAGATAGTGTGCAATTTAAAACACTTATTTGGTTTTTTTCTGCTGTTAAGGTTCCTTGCTAAGGTTCCTACGGTATGTACTTGGATTTAACAAAGTATTGTCATTGGTCGGTAAAATCGGTCTGACCGCGTTGCTATAAACATTTCTTAATATTTTGGCGATAAAATAAAATCGTTTTTTATGCTACAATTTATATGCTACAAATTATGCTACATTAAAATGATATTAATGTTTATAGTAAAATTGAAAACCCAACTGAATTAATTATTTTTTTCCCTTAATGTTCACACGCCGAAATAGCTCAGTTGGGAGAGCGTTAGACTGAAGATCTAAATGTCCCCGGTTCAATCCCGGGTTTCGGCAAGTACGAATTTTTTTTTTTCGTGTCTACGTACCTAAAATATTTGTCATGTTTTTTAGAATTTATATTCTTATTAATTTTATTTTATATATCCAATTCGTTAAATGAATCGAGGTAATTTATTTCTTTCTCGCGTTATCAATGCTATTTAATATCTGTATAAGTGTCATGCATTTGTCATGCTAGGAAGTTGAAATTTACGAGCAGCAAATAATGCGATTTTAGGGCATTTGACATTAATTGTATTCTGAAAGAAGGATTTATTCTTCGATATTCCAAACAATGTTCCTATAGAAAAGCAGAATAATATATAAAATATTATACTTTCGTACACAAGAGAGTTAATCATTGTAAAGTAGCCTCCGAAATCAATGAGAAACGTCAATCAATTTGTTAAGGATCAAGTTGGTTTTTTTAAACGGGGTGGTTTACACCGCGCCCTTTCGATTGGTTTATCAATGCGCAAGCGTGTAGTTCGTTTCACTTCCCTCAGCTCGTCGAGCTGTTTCGGTTGTTCGGTCCACTTGACAGTCGACAGTCGGAATTACGTTAAGGGTGAACTCGTGCTTTCTCTCATTGAGAGACAACGCAAGGATGCGACGATTGGTCCGATCCTGAGAATTCCATCCGTAGAATTTCGTTTCTCTTATATTTTCTCTTTCCGAGTAGGGATTTTCGAGTGAACAACGATCGCGATCCAGGAAAAACCAGTGATAAAACATTAAAAGAAAGAGAACACATCGCGTGAAACACATTCGTTAAAAATACTTCAAGAGTTATCGTTCCAATTTTCGTATCCTTGTTTATTCTCTTGAAAAAAAAGAAAGGACTTGTTGGTTGTTTGTTATTGTAAAATGAATGCAACGTGATTCGCAACTCCTGTGCATATTATCGTATCCCGAATCCGTTATTTTTGTGTCAACGCGTTATTGTTTTCATTCGAAAGAGAAGGAACGAAGAAAAATGACTGCCGCGTCGCACGTTTTCGTCCTGGTCCTTTATCTACTTTGTCAAGCTGAACGTTCGCATGCAAGTAAGTTTAAAGATTATTCATTAAATATCAGCTCGGTGCATCTACATTATTATATTTATCCCTTCGATAAACGATCTAACTTTGTCCTGATTCGGAGATATATCTAAGGGTTGACAAATTACTAAATAGGACACACACATATATATATATATATATTATGCGAAAATACAGAGGACAATTTTACGTGCTTTTCTATTATTATTCATTTTATTTTTCTACGAATGTGTTCTCGAGTGTACTGCAGGGAAACGGGGTATTTCATGGACGCTGAGTACGAGACGCGATATTAAATGTTGGAAGGAAGTATTCGAGCGCGAAGCAAAAAGTGACAGAGAGAGAAAGAGAGAGAAAGAGAGAACGAAAGGAAAAAATATTCCTCGCCCTCGCATTTTCCTGAAATGCAACCAACTTCTTTCAAAAATTCACTTATCCTGTTTCTCTCTCTTTTTTATCAACAAATACGAATAGATTGACCTTAAATTCGATGGATGATTCTAAGTAATTCGTTCTATCGATATATAACGAGCGTAACTATCGACGATTAAATCGAACAACGCGTTCAATTCGAGTAGAATCGTAAATCTGTAAACGCAATGAATTTGAAGGATCAGGCCAGGTTCCAGGAACCATCCAAGCGTTTTCCCCATTTGAGCTTTATTCGTTCCTGGAAGGATCGAAAGGAACGTTTCAAGTGTCGAAACTTGGTGCTCAGGGGTTGAGGGGGTGGGAAAGAGACGAGGGGATGTGCTTAATGCTCGGTTTAATTACGAAATTGGGTCGTGCTTTGCTCTACGCCGGTACAGCCCGCTAATTCTTGCGGATAGATTCAATTAAAGTACCCATTCAAAGACTCAAACCTCCCCTTCGAATCGGTCATCATTTATTTTCTATCCGAGAAGAAGGTTTTTCCTTTTTTTTTTTTTTTTCGGATACCCACGGCAAATTTTTGGTTACGATTAAACTTGGACAAAAGAATGGGTGAAAAAAATAATAGCTGTGTGATTAAAAGGAATAATAGTTAAACGTTTACCTTAGTGACGTTTACATCCGCTTTTCTCATTCCCCCATTTCAATCGACAACGACGCGATGACTTTCGCATTGGAATCGAGTTTGTAACGACTTGCTCAAATCGAATCGCGGTACGTACATACCTTCAGGTAGACGTTTGTTGCTCGTTACGAAAGGGAAAGTTCACGAGGATTATTTAAGCCGAGGGAAATCGACGTGAAGCTAATTATATTCTAACTTTTCTTAAACTTTACTCTTTTCCGAATAATTGCTTTTCATTGGCTACGAATATTTATCCCATTATAATAGTTATATCTTTTTTATTTTTCGTTAAAAAAAACACACACACATGCAGGTATTTTTTTTGTTGAATATCAGGTTACATTTTGTTGAATATCATATAAAGCCACGGTGACAACCAAGACGATAGAAATCTAGGAGAAGATCTTCCACGCAGACGGACGCTTAGCCAAGGGGATTTACGGATTAGTATCACCCCCTCTCCCTCCCCTCTTCCCCCCCCCCATCGCATTTTCTATCTCGTACGATACGAAAGAAAGAATGGAAAATGAAAATTCTCCTTTCAAAGTTTTCCAATTAAATGTCATCTCGTCTATAATACATCGGAATAAAATCGAACGACCGAATTCATACAAATTTTAATTAATACACATTTGAAATTAACGAGGAACGCGACTTTAAGCAAGTAAAAAGGATCAAATTATAAATTATAAATTATTATAACAAAAAATGATTATATATATTATTATAATATTTTTCGTAATATTAAAAAAATTGGAAAATGAATTGGTTTGAAGGAAAAAAAAATGACAATTTGACATACGTTTTACCTTTCCGAGAAGAATAATAATGGGACATGGGGTTGAGGGGCGGGGGAATCTTCGTTCAAGCGAAGCGAGAAACCTAATAGGTGTGTATGTATGTGTTACACACATTTGTATATAGGTAGATAAGTAAATAGGTATATATATGTGTAGAAACGTTGTTACGCACGGAAAATTGGATAGCATGGCGTAGGACAAAACAAATGAAGGCCGCGGTCGAGCCACGTGATTGGCTATCTAGGCGTGCACCATGCAAGATACGAACCAATCGGGAAAGTGGTTTTCGACGAGGGGTTGTTGCATAGGTTCCTGGTTCGATTCGTCCTTTGGTATAAACGCATCATAAGAAGGACCGATGCAATATCAACGTTATCGTTGATAAAGCAGAGAAGAATTTGCGTTTACTCTTTGACAAAATTATCTAGGAAACTTTAGAAAATGTTAGGAAACAATGGAGACACGTTTTAAATGTCGACGGTAAACAATCACGTTAATGTATATACATGTATAGACAAACATACGTGTGCCAGTTTAAAACGATCTCACCTGGGTTTATATTGGCACACGCGAACTAAACTTTAATTACACGAATTTAAATAAAAATTACTTGACAAAGTACTAAAGTTAATATTCATTTCGATATCTATCTCTCTCTCTTTAATATTTAATTGCCAATGTTGTATCGCGTTACATATATCTAACGAATTACTTCAGTTATGTATACTTTTCTTCTACTATTTTTTTCTACGCAACAAGATGTGATATAATTATTCGAATCATCCATCATTTAGCTCACGATATCTACATACGTACATTCGTCATTGTTAATTCAATCTCAGTCGATAAATGGATAGTCCTGATACTCTTCTCTTATGTGTTCCCATAATTATAAAAGTCATATATCTCTTGTTTCGAGATATTTAAAGGATTACATTTGAACACTAAAAATTAATTCTATATATAATATTGAAATAACGAACACTATCTAATGGTTCATTTTTGACAATATTCGTTAAATAAAAAGTACCTAACGTAAAAAATGGAAAAGCACTTTTCGAGTTATTATAAAAGAAATTTGAAAGAGAGAGAGAGAGAGAGAAAATAAACGTTTAAATTTGTTAATTATCGTCCTTTCGACTTGTCCCAGTACTTGAAGTTTTTCTTTTTCTTTTTTTCGCAAGGAATTCCTCGTGTTACATGCAATTTCTAATTTCCTTTTGTCTGTCTTTGTCGGTTCGTGACGGAAGCATTTTTAATTAGGCTTCTGTATGCCCCAGGTGCTACACACCGTCTTCTGTATTTAATATATACATGTATATATATTTACACTTGGATGTAGAAACGATTCTAAAATGAAACCATCGTTTACGTATCCTATATTTCAGATAATATAAAGATCTTTGTTAAACTACCACTTCATATATGTTCCCATAATTATGAAAGTGATCTAATTGTAAATCATATATCTATTGTTTCGAGATATTTAAAGGATTACATTTGAACACTAAATGAATTCTATATAACATTGAAATAACCAACACTATCTAATGATTCATTTTTGACAATATCGTGTGAAAATTACATTGAATTTAATTTAGTTTAAAATAATGTGATGTGTGAAATAACTGATAAATTGATAATTGATTTAAATTTTCACTTAAACCACTTTCATACTTATGGGTTACAAATATTTATCTATCCCATCACAAATCAAAATCGTAGAATTTAGAATTGCAAGCAAGCAGGTAGTCAAGCAGGTAGTCAAGCAAGCAGGTAGACAGGTACTCGAGTGATTTCAAAACCCTTGGCATTGATTGGTCGATCGCAATTGTCAATACGGTTAGCGTCGATATCATTTCTACATACGCGTAAGGAATAATAAATGAGGAAACATATAACGAAGTCATGGATAATAAACGTCTACCGGTGTTGCTCGTCAATGATAGATATCAGAAATCGTGTGTCCTGATTGAACACTGTTGTATACTACTATACAGATGAGCAACACCGTTGGACGACTATATACTTGGCCATGAGCTTGACAGATCTGCTAGCTGATCGATATTTACTAGCAACGGCCATTGTTGCGAATTTCTCTCTCTCTCTTTCCATCTAACGCTAGTTTTCATTGTCAAACAGCATTGTTCTCTTTCATTGTCGGTGATATCTTGACGTCGATTCCTTCGTATTATTCAAAATTGTTTCCATCCTATGCATTCATCCGAAAGACACCGATATTTCCGATCCTCGTAAGTATATTTCTCTTCCTCTCTACTCTTCCACTTTCTTTTTTTTTTTTTTCTAACCATTCATCGAACGAATCTTTTTCTAAAAATTCGAAAAATTTAATAGAAAAATCATGTCTACTCCTCGCAATATCTTTCACAGTTGAATTTGGAAAGTTATTCAAAGTTTGCGAAGTCTAAAAAGGGGTTAATGAATTTTCCTTCTTGAAAGGTGTATATATTTACGAGAAAGATTTTTTTTTTATAGAACGAAGGAGAGACGTTTAAAAGTCGAGTAGAGAGAGAGAGATTTATCGAAAAGTTTATGTTAATATTGTTTGACGCGTTGAGTTAAGGATTTATGACCTACGCTAATATTTAAATGATGCAATTTAAAACAGAGATCTTTAGATAAATGGATAATTAGAGTTAAATCATGTCGAAAATTATGAGAATTTCGTAGTATTTAAGAGAGGGGTTGGGGGTGAAAAATAAAGGAGATGCCGTTCTCTCTTGAATGACTAATTCTAAAAGAGAAATTAGCTCGTCTTTTTCCTCTTCGACGCATTGAAATTCGAATGAAACGCTTCGTTTGCGAATGCTATCCTATAATATCTTTTATTACTTTTTTTTCTCATACAGGTAATATTGAATACTTGAGACGCGTTATTAATGAAAAAAAAAAAAAAAAGAAGCAAAAAAATCTATCCAAGGATTTGTACGAATATTATCGTTCCGATAAACGGTCCAGTTACTTCAGCCGATATTTCGATATTTTCGTTTCACGAAAAACACGCCATCGGATATTCCCTTTCTCTGTGATATCGTTTTACGAGCATCCCGGTTGTACAAATAAAAGCATTTATTCTTTGCTCGATTGCGAAATGCTGTAGGATCTTTTTTCGCTCGAGTCTAAAGCACAAATGTAAACGTTTAGGCGAGTAAGCGTTGTAAATATACACGTTGGCTGCTTTTTTACTTCCCTTTTTTTTTTAAAGCTAAACCACCCGAAGGAAGCATCTGTCTAAATTCTTTTCTTACGTCTCGAATAATAAACCAGGCACGTGTCTAGGGTTTGTTTTATATATCGTGTATATGCATATATTTGCTCCCAATCTGTGCCCAATCTGCGTCTAATCTACATTTATCTAATATTTCTATCTATGGTTGTTACAGTATCTAGCAGAAGTAACAGCCAGGTTCTTCTTGGAGAAGTTGACATCGCAATTAAAGATGATCACTTAGGTGTCACTGAAATCACCACAGAGGAGCCTTATTTGACAAAATGTATCGTCGACGGAAACGCCTATTCGCACAGTCAAACGGTACGAACATATTATTAATTTATTATCAAAATTTCACGCACCGGGAGAAAGAGAGAAAAATAAATGAAATTTTCATTCGCTAATAATTTATAATATAAGTAGATAAACATCTTATGTTAGAAAAGAAAACATAAGTATAGATAAAATATAGATTATGATAATTTATTATTTTTATCTATAAATATATATCTTATTTTTTTGGGTTATCATTTATAAGAGAATTTTATTGCGATTCTGGTATTTTAATATATTTTATTAATATCAATAAAAAGAGAGATTGTTAAAAAAAGAACCGACGTAACATTTTAATCTTCAGTCTAGTAGAAATCGTACAGAAATTTTCAACAAGTCAGGATGGCCGAGCGGTCTAAGGCGCCAGACTCAAGGTTCATACCTTACCCGTTATACGGGGATTGTTCGAGGCTTCTGGTCCTCTCTGAGGGCGTGGGTTCGAATCCCACTCCTGACAAATTTTTTTCCCCTTTTTTTTCATCATTATTTTTATTTCCTATCGGAGATAGCAGGGTCAAGTCGCAGTAATTATTTAAGATACTTTATTTAAACAATACACAAGAATATTCACAGAGCGCTGAGACAGAAACTAATGATACTTTGGACAGTAAGATTGTATAATGCTATTTTTTATATTATTGATTGTGAAAGAACAAAAAGTAATACTTTATACTGAATTATGTGAAGTAAAATGAAAAAAAAATATGTTGCAATACGTTGTGCACGGGTCAGCGGTTCATTATGAAGTGATCGGTTCGATACCGATACTTAATCTAAAATACTTTTATTGTTTCTTTCTTCGGCCCGTTTAATCTGCTCATCGCTTGTGTATATGTGTTTTTTATATCGAATATAATTTGTTTAATTTAATTTATTTTTTAACGCGCGAAACTCTAATGAAACTTCTTTATCGCTGATATATAATATATACATTTATTATGCATTACCGATGAAAAAAAATCGGTTGAATATTTAATTATTTATTTATAGCGCGAGTTTGGAGAGATAAAAATAAAAACAAAAAAGAAATAGTGATATTTTTGTTCGTACACGTATACAGTAATAAATTGTGTAAATGGCGAAATTGCAAACTAGTAATATAGGGTGTAAGAGAAGTGTACAAATAGAAATTTCGTTTCTTGTTGATTTTGACTTTGCTTTTATGGCGATCGAGACGAATATAAGCGTCTTGAGAGTAATATCGGAGGACTCGGGTAAAATCCATGTGTGCATCTCGGATCGTGTAGTATTCCTCCTACTCAAACATGCATACGTACGTACGTATAAGTAAATAGCTGAAATTGCGGTGCAATTCCCGTAGTCGGTACTAATTGATATAGGATGTACTTATACCAACATCGGGAAATACTGACGTAAATCATTGCTAATGAATTTAATCAAAAATATAATAAATGAATTTGCAACCGTTAGATAACAAATCTATTAAATGAAGACAATAAATTTGAATCTTTAGTGATAAACAATATGAAATCTTTCGTTTCTTCATATGAAGAAAATTCATGAAGATTTATTTGTAAATGCTGGTCCTTCCTTCTTCCTCTCTGCTTCCCCGTAATCTGCTTCTGCAAACAATGCCATTTTAATGCAAACACGGAACACGATATGCGCCGACGAAACGAGGTCACGCGAGAATGTAATATCTCGGTTTTACGTGTGTACATAAAGCGGCAAAAAACAATAATCTTTCGGTTAATAACGTAACGCCAGGCCAGCCAGTAAGCAAGCAAGCAAGCATTGCTGCACTCACCAAAGTGCTTTATGCACCGCTTATATTTTATTCATCAAACCCTTTTTTTTATTCTTACAAAATTCTTCCTTGGATTCGCGTCAGTTGTATCTCTCTACGCGATCATTCTTCAACAAGTAACATAAAATAAACTTGAAAAGTTCGAACACGCCTTCGGCCTAAACTCGAAGAAAGAGAGAATTCCCTTCCAAGGTTTCGAGCGAGTGCTTGTTTCTCGGCTTTCTTTTTTTTTTGTTCTTTCTTCCAAGATGGAAAAGATATTCTTTTGACCAAGCTTTTCAGTACTCGGTAATACTAAAATGTGGACAAAACATGTTCGTCTGTATCTCGAATGCAACGGATACACCTACTTGTGAAAAGTACGGAAAAACATATTTCATTTTGTATTATTTTCCTCGTTCTTCTTAGCTTTCCCAAGGCCTACTTTCTTTTTATTTCCATTTTTTTGTTTTTCTCGAAAAGATATAGCAGTTATGTATCGATAGCCAAACGTGTTTCTTTCTTTCACTAAACTTTATCTACGCGTTTTTCTTTTCTCTCGAAAACGACGACGACCATCTTTGACAAGAGTACTCGTCATTTTTTCTTTCTACCGTTCTTCCTTCTACTCGCATTTCCAATCATTTAAGATGATATATCGAAAATACGAAAGATATAGTCGGTAAACTCGTCGTCTCGTGCACCCCAAGTCCAATTAGTAACGCAGTGAAACTAATTTGCCCTCGCGAAAGCTTTGAAAAGAGGTCGAAAGCTAAAGCAATGCTGTATCCTGCTGCGAAATATTACCCTCCACGGTCCTCTTGCCCCTTCTTTCTTTAAGAGTATCACACCGATGTTATTTAATGCCAAGCTTTACGTACCAAATTTGCGCGAATATCATCGACGAACAGAACAGAACAGAAATCTCTTTGATACATCGGGTGCAACATAGTTAGCAAATTAGAATTATCGGATTATTAAAGGAAAAATTTCTATTTGTTGTTGGGATGATGCATCACTGAACGTAACGTTTAAACCAGTAAACGAATTTACTCGAAATTTTGAAAGGTTGCTTATACACAACATACTATTGTGCGGTCAGCGCATTTACAAATTACATTTCGCGAATAGAATTTGAAATTTTGGCAACGTCATGCTTATCCTTTCTAATCAAGATCGTTAAATCAAATAATAAACGTTATTGATAGACATTGATTAAACTAACAATTGCGTTTCGTATAAACGGAATAATTAGATTAGTCGAACATTTTCGAAGCGTAATCAAATATACGTAATCATAGCTCTAATTAAAATGTTCGAAAATGTTGCATACGTTGCTAAACGGTAATTTGTTGTTTTCAGATACCGTCGCAAGACGTAAATTCTCATTGCCTGTGCGTCGCCGGTGAGGTTTATTGCTGGTGGCAAAATTATAATCCGAGTACCGATTCTTCGATGGGAGGTGGTGGTGGTGGTGGTTCTGCTTCGTCATTATCAACGACGACGACAGGAAGTAATTACACTCCCATGTTGGAATTGAGCACGGACACTGCCGATAGTTCTGAAGCTTCCGGTGATCGGGTTGATATAAATTCGACCTACTCGACTACGACACCGTCTGGTCCAACGACGTGCCTCGTCATGGGTACTTTCAATATTTTCTTTCAAACTTTGTAGTCCAAGTGGCAGTAGTCAGCAGGCTGCATGTAATTTACCAAATTCCAAATTTCGTTCAATTAATATCTCATACCTATCATACATTAGAGAAAATGTCTGTCGTATAAAATGTGGGCTCCTAATACTATAATAAATAACTTGTCATTTTCAAAAATGTCTGCCATTATTATTTTTGTTAATAATGATAATATTAAATAATAAAATATCCAAATGGCAGCTTTGGTAAAATGCTTTCGAAGTTGCTACCTGTTTTACCTGAGTGACGTCATATGGATCACCACCGAGCTTAATTAGTCTCCCTCTAATGTATAGTAGGATTGATTAAACGAAATTTGGACCTTGGTAAATTACATGCAGTCTTTTGGCCACTGATTCTTGGAATATATTATCCTTTTACCTCTTGAGACGTTCAGTTGGAAGGTGCATTAGCATTGAAAACTGTTGAAAAGCCACTAAAGGTTCTCTCTTGTTCTCTCTGATTGTAGGTAGGGAGTATCGGGAGGGTGAGGTACTGCCACATTCGACCGGAAACTGCGTAGAATGCAGCTGTGGTTCGGAAGGTCGAGTCGAATGTTCTCCTCGAGATTGCGTACCTTTAAGGCCCGAGATACCGGTTGCACCGGATATACCTGAACCACCCGGTGCTGATTTCGAAGTTTTTGATTTGGCACGAGACCGAGGCATCGATGAGGGATTTTAATAAGCTTTCTTTCACTTCATAATTTCTTTTTTCTTTCTTTCTATTATTTCGTCGCGTTTGATGCAACGATATTCCTCCGTTTCGAACAATGAACAACGATATTATTATCTTATTTGATTGCATTTCCCTAATAGATCATATAGATAACTATGAGTTTAGGGTCAAGTCAGAATTCGGCCGCACCTTCTCTCAATCGCGAGAACGTGCCTTCTTTTTATTTCTTTCCATTTGTTGTTTCTGTTTTTTTTTTTATTCATCTCAAAAAGAATATTCTTTACGTAGTGCTTATTTCTATATCACCTATTATTTATCATTATTATTATTTTTATAGTCGATCATGCCTAATGTTTACTTTTGGAAGAAAGTGTTTGACAAAAAGATTTTTAAAAAAAAGATACCGAAAATAGTACGAACAGAGGAACGTGTTTCCATTATTTTGCATGGAAGGAGCTTTTCTCCTTTCCAAATACACGAGACTTTCGGTATGGTTTAGTCATTTTTTCGAGGGATGTTTCCTGATTAAAATAGGAAAAATTTCTTCTGTAGGGAACGGCCTATGAATGTAATAAGAAAAAAAAAAAAAAAGAAAAAGAAACAATGTAGGAAATTCGGCCTACATGATATTAATCAAGAATAAATTTCATGCAGTAGTCAAATAGATTATACGCCACTACTACGTGCATACAAGTTGACATAATTCTCATCCTTATGGATTGTGCATTTATCTTTGTCTACTATTCGAATTGTCATACCTTAGACATTTTCTAGTTCTAGACATATCGTGACTATATCTTCCTATTAGTTGGTTCAAAACAAATCATATCCTATTCATATCTTATTCATATTCTAGTCATATTCTAGTTATATTCATAGATCACGCGATCATTTTTACTGTATCGTATTTCCCTTGCCCGGGATGAGTGTAAAAATTTATCGAATAATTCAATTAAGATACACACACACACATACACACAGGCTATATTATATATATATGTATTATTAAGTCCAACGAAAACAGTATTATATATTTTTATATATCTAGTTTTTATTTTTTAAGTTAAATTTTTCATCCGATATGTTTCTTCGTTAAATGCTATAGTAATCTTCTATCTTATTTAGATGTAAATACTCTACATATGTTTTTCTAGTCGGTATCTCTTCGGTATTATTATCATTGATCCGCGTAATCATTTTGGTCTTATAATCTTCAAGTTGTCCACTTATTTCGAAATCTTTGTGATAACGTTTATCATAAAATGCAATAATCTGTGCTTAGTAAATAAGTTATGTTATTTTTCTTGCTTTGCAAGTCAACTACGATTCGAAGAATATTTTAGGGACACCCTGTATATATATATAAAACCGTATATAGACATACATACATAATAGGAACGCATACCACTATACAAGGAACCAAATATTAAGATAACGACCTATACATTATATATATATTATATATACCTATACAAAAATATATGTATATATAAATATTTACGAATAAATAGGAATAGAGAGAATTTTAGTTGGATAGAATTTGGATGTCATATACTTTTTACAAATGCGTTTCTAGGGCATTTCTTTTGACTATTCCAAAGGCAGTTTCGATTGACCACGTTAAGGATTACTATATTCAAAAAGTCCCTATTCTGTAAAGATTATTTATTTAGAAGCAGCAATGAAAATCGTTTGTTCAAACCTTCAACAGTTAAAAGGCACAAGAAATGTTCTCCAGCACGCGTATACGCGCGTGCTTTCGTATCTAAAATACAATTAAATAGAGTTTAATCGTATGACAAAGTTAGCAGACTATGTGTTAGAGAAGTTAATTACGAAAGAAAGTGACAGAAAAGGGGCTATAATTAGGTAATATATTTAGGAACGACGGGAGAGAACATTACCTATAGTTAGTCGTATTATTAGGTAGACTCCAATGTGATATATACACGCAAAAGATAACTTTGTCTAAAAGTTTACAATACTTTTGAAAGGCTTGACTTTTCATCAGGGTCGTTAGTATGAACTTAGTAACGTGGCGTAATGTTAAATAAAACCAACGAAAAGAATTTCTTTTCGCGTGAAATTTCGGCCACGTTGTATTTCCTATTAAAACGATAAATATTATCCTTTGAGATCTTGTATTCGGTTATCTAACATAAGAGCTTCCAAATATCTCGTGGAGAATTATCCGATTTCGATAATAACGACGCTAAAAATAAAACATTTTCCTTTTAATCGTACAGAATGAACGAATTAACGTAAGCGCATAATATATCCCATGCATGCAACGAATTAAATTGTCACATTACGATATTTGATTAATTTTTTTGTTGTTAGATGAATTTAACTCCACGTTGTTACTTGTCACACCCATTGCGTTTTCAATCTTTATTATCTTGCGAAAAATCGGCTAGGATGCCACAAATATTAGACAATCCATAATATTTCTTACCCCTCGGTGACTCGATGAGAGGACGAGGATTGCAAAAACAGAAGAGAAAAGGAAAGATACATGTAGTTGATAGATTTGTAAAATAAATTTAGTTGCGAATCGCGGTGACGTGCCACGGGACCATCACGAAGGAACGAAGGGAACGAAGAAACGAAGGATATTCAAGCGGATTGATTTTTCGTTAGTTTTTTATATTTAAGTAACGATCTCGTACGTCTTCCAACTATCCCACACACAGTTATGTCTATCTTAACGTTCGTGGGATCTCCTGTCTTCTCAAAAACGATTGTTATTCGAATAAAGGAGGATCTTACGATTAATATTTAACTTTTATTATTATTATTCAACTTGTAATATACCAATCCTCTTTTACTATCCTCGTTATTTCTTTTTTTAATGCATTTTTATATGCATTTCCATTCTCCTCGTGTTATTTCAATTGATTTTGCCGCCAATAAATCGATACGCGAGATAATCGATACGCGAGATAATCGATTTACAAAATGGCGTCAGTCGCGATATCGAAATTGTTTTACAAAAAGTCGCGGTAAATTTATTTTTACGATGCATAAGTTAAAGAATTTTTCTATATATTCTTTTATATGAACATTTAAAAATAATAAAAAGATATGGTAAAATATTAAGAAATTTCTTTGAAGAATTGACTGTGACTTATATCGCGTGGAAACAAAAAATGACAATAATTATACAGTAATTATACATCCTAGATAACGTGCTATCAGTATTTTCGTGTGATTCAATATAACGTAATGCAGTTCAAGTGCATTTCCTTTCACGTGTACGTTTAAATGGAAATTTCCAGCAGTAGATGACAACATAACCTCTTTGTCAGTGTTTATGTTACAGAATAATATTGAAATAAAAATCACTTGAATTCCATTTATGATAATGCAACAAACGATTTGCAGCTGTTTGATAAGGACTTGATTCGATGAAACTGCACGTGCGATAAGCAAATGTTTCGCTTGTCTCATGAGTTATCTGTATTAGATATTCCTCATCAAGTTTATAAAACATTATTTCCTGTATTCCAAGTACAACGGAAAGGCTTTGTCATAACTAGTATAACATATACGGTGTAAGTCCATGCTACCTTCAGAAGAATGCAAACCGTAGAGATGAACAGTAGCAAGGAGGAATCCTGTCCATTTCGCAACCTTAAAGAATTGTATGATGGGCTAGAAAATTTGGTAATGTGGCCTAAGGTGACACCGATGAAAGAGATCACAGAATATGTTTATCATGGACTGGAGGTACATTCCAAAAGCTTGAGATTAAATAAACTTAAAGTGGATAATGTGCCAAAAACTTTGCTTTGTCACGACATGAAAAATGGTTACCTCCAAGATAGGTAAGATTTTGCTAATGTACTCATAGTTATTCTATAATAATTCTGTATTTTACTTAGGTTCATAAATGGCTCCAATTCAAACGAAGAGTATTTATTTTATCATTGGAGCGTTATAGATACATTTGTTTACTTCAGCCACAATTTTGTAACTATACCACCTTACGGATGGATCAATGCCGCTCATAGTCATGGAGTAAAAGTATTGGGTACAATGATAACGGAGTACACCAACGGAGAAGAAATTTGGAACTTGATCTTGCGCTCTAAAGAAACTGTCAAACGTTTTGCTAATGCGCTTGTTCAAATAGCTAAATTTTATAAATTTGAAGGTTGGCTATTGAACATTGAAAATAAGATTAAACTAGAAGACATCGATAATCTTGTATATTTTGTCAAATATTTAACCGATACCATTCACAAAGAAATTATTCATTCTGAAATAATATGGTATGACAGCGTAACGCATACAGGAGAACTAAAATGGCAGGATGAACTTAACATAAAAAATAAGTAATGTTATTTTTCTTATGATATTTCATGCAAAATTATGACATTTAGAATGAAATAATCGATATTAATTAATACTTTATTGCAGAGACTTCTTTTTAAGTTGCGATGGAATTTTTTTAAATTACAATTGGACCGATCAGAAATTAATAAACAGTTGTACGCTTGCAAAAGATCTCGGCCGTGACATAAAAGACGTTTACGTGGGTCTGGACGTTTGGGGCAGAGGCTGTCCCGGGGGTGGCGGTTTCAATTCTGCCCATGTAAATGATTAACATTATTTTCGATGTAAATAAAAAAAAAGGATGGAAGATGAAGAATGAAAAAATAATATTTTCATACTTTTAGGCACTCGAAAGGATACGCAAACAAAATCTGTCGGTTGCCATTTTTGCTCCAGGCTGGACGCACGAATATTTCGGAGCGAAAACCTTCGATCAATTGGAGGATATGTTTTGGGCTCAACTTTTTCCTTTCTTATACGTTCACATTCCAATCTATGACAACGAAAAGTTTAGTACATCTTTTTGTCGGGGCAGCGGCTCGGCCTACTATCGTCGTGGTATTGTAAATAAAAAGGCCAACTTTATTTTTGCTTATTTTGTTTTGTTGCAAAATACTTTATTTCATATATTTATTACTGTCTAATTATAGACGCAGCTCGAGGAATCCAACAAGAAACCATTCTATAACTTGTCCATGCAAAAAGTGCAAATTTCCGTACCCGTGCCGTTTCTAAAAATTATGGCTTTCACGGAAGAGGTCCAGTCCGTTGAAAAGGACGAAAACTCTACGAAGAAAGAAATTCTTTACGTGTACGAAACGGAGAAAAGTTTCGTTCGGATTTTAGGCAATAACGTCAATTTTCAGCCAAAATCAGCAATCACAAACGCGAATCATTTCAAGTTTTGCAACGAATACTCGTACGAGGGTGGAGGTTGTCTTAAACTGATAACTACAAATCCTCTCAACTATCACAGGTAAATAAAAGTTAACAATAGGATAGTTTAAATTACAAATGAAATGAAATACAATTTACAGATTGTTCCTAGTATACATCGAGTTTGATCGAGATATACAAGGCTCCATTGTCTACAAGGCAGAAGAAACGAGCTCGGAACAAAAATCTACAGTCGAGGAGCCTGTCCTGATATTAGGCAATGATTCGGGCTTGAAATCCATCGCGTCTTACGAGAGCTTCGAGTTAGACGCAGGTTGGAGAAAGTGGTAAATAAGCTCGAGGATAAAAAAACAATAGTAACGCTATTCGATATTTTCTTTTATCCTTTCGTACTTTCTTTTAGCATTTACTTGACCGATCTGAGAACCGTGAACGAGATCGGTGTGAAGTTCTACAGGGAGAATAACTGTTATTTGGGAGAGATCGCGTTGGAAGGGAAACACCGTCGATACGGTGAGTCGATCTTGCTAATCTCGCGTCCTCCTCGCGTTCATTCAACTCTACCTTATTAGCCGCATTACAATGCTGATTCGTTTACACTTGTTTACGGGAACGATAGGTGTGGCGCCTACGCGAAACGAACAACGGTACTCAAGACAAACGGTAAGCGAGCAAAGACAATGCACACGTCCACAGAAAATATATATGTCAAAGTTGAAAGTCTCTTTCGGGATAAGCTTTCGACACCTTGACCTCGCATTTTAACGAGAAAAATTCATTTTATTATTTATGCAAGCAAGCGCACAAGCAAGCAATTAACCATTGCGACAGAAAAGATTTGCGTAATTCGCGAGGAGTCGGTTAAAATGCTGCATCAATTATTTAGCATTTGTCGTTTCACTTGAGATACGCGACTTGTTTCTCGTACGTTAAGCTTCGAGGAAGGAAGCAGAAGCGTTCGTTCGATCGAAAGGGGAACATTAACAACGATTCGTTGAGATTCTAGTGGCAGGCCGACCCGAATTACGCTATTCCCTGTCGCAACAGAGAGAAAGAGAGAAAGAGAGATCCCGTCCTGCGTAATTCGAGAGTTCTCGAGGAGGCGGTCGTGCCTTCATTGATATTCCTGCAGTAATTCGCTCGAGTTTTCGCGCCCCACCCCTTTCCCTCTCTCGAATATCGATTCCCGCTCGCCTATTACCTATTCTTACAAGCTGTTTTATATCCAATTTTGATTCTACGATCCCCCTGGGTGATGTAACGTACGACGGGATGAACGGGAATACTAGATTCTGCGTGACCTAAAAGTAGATAATCAGTAAAATGAAAGAAGATGCCGTTTCACGTTTATAGGATGAGATCAGAATGTTTTCCTGCTTGGCCAAGGCGAGCCGGTTGTGTTGGGTGTTGATACAAGGACGACGGTGTTCACGTGAGAGAAAAAGAGAAGAAAAGTTTAAGTTAGAGTAGTGCGAGGAAACAAACGTTCACTTTAACGAGCCCATTATTGCATTCCACAACTTTTTTTCTTCAATTCGATCCCGAAGATAAGCAAATATTTGATTACTTCTTAATCGTTGTACTCGTACAACGTTTTTTACAGCGTTTTCGGTTAATCGGGTTAGGAGAGTTACATCGGGTTACAACTCCCGCCACAGTCACGTTTTACTTTCGCAAAACGATGACGAGATACGGCGCTCCTAGGAACGTCTCTTACTGGAATGCAAACGTACGCAATCCATTGCGGGGAACGAGGTTCGTTGGTCTTGCACCGGTCAGTTCGTTGGCCTACTCTCTTAACCGTTTCGATCGCAACCGATACGGTTTCTTTCTCTCTCTCTCTCTCTCTTTTTCTCTCTGTACCCCCTCCGGCCCCCCTTCTCACCTGCTTTCGGGAATTTTTCTCTCTTTCTAATTGTAAGATTATTTTTTTTTCTGCTCGATCGTCCTAACGCTTGTTATGTCTACGCAACGAATCGATATCGAAAGTAAATCCGACGGTGAAATTCTGTTGTCGGTGGTTAACGTAACTACTCCTCGACTTTCCGTGACGTTTCTCTTTGCCTTGCGTCCCCTCCCCCTTCCCCTTTCTACTTCTCGTCTGTCAGGTGCGTTAGCACCTTATTAGAAACGTGTATTTCGTTCGTATCTTTCGGCTCTTCTTTCGTGGTCGCAGTGGTTTTCCTAAACGAAATGAGTTTATCGAGTTGGAAAGTTCTGTTAGTATTTAGCGTTCAAATAATACGCCGGGGCTAGATATTCACTGATTTTTTCGCAGCTCGAATTCATATTACGGCTTTGGGACAGTCGGTGATGCACGCCGACGTGAACGTGTTAATACCGTGGGAAAAAAAAAACAAGCAAGCGATAGGTAAGGGGGTAGAGGGGGAGTGTTAGGATTTCAAGGTTGCTTCCGTATTTTCTCAAGTCGTTCCATCAGGTGTAGTAGTAGCAGCAGCAGCATTTATGAAATCCTATTACGAGGACTTTCACCTCGTCCGATCGGATAATTATCCGATAGGACGAAGCATAGGGTTGAGGAGGTGGTTCGTGACAGTGGCACTATGGTACAGTTTTCTGCTCCAATAAAGTCACCTTCTGGCTGGCTGGGTGACTAGAGGAAAAGGCGCGAAGGAACTCGATTTTCCAGTTGGGCGCGAACGCGTGCGCACGCCTAACTGTAATAACACCGAATGGTGGTATATATACACATTACCTATTACTTTATGCCATGTGCACATTTCAATAAATACTTATCCGAGGAAACTCGGATTGCTTAGGTGGTATCTGGGTCGTTGCCGTTTATATGACGAAATAATCGAGTTTCTGGAATATTTCGAATTGAATTTCAAACAAAACCAGCCGAATCGAATTGACAGGTAAATAATAATATCGGAAACTGCACGGAGATTTAGTTCGAGTTTTAGGTCGATAAACTGTTGAGAAGTTTTCCCTTTCCAATTTCTATGGTTTCCTCGCCTCATTAGAAACACCACACCTTCTTATTGGTATTTCCTGTCCGAAAACCGATTTTCTCTGTTCTTCGAATGCAATGCGACAATTTCTTCTTCCAAAATATGGCGAAATATTAAATTGTAGTCCTAATCTAGCGCTAGTTGAACATTTTGTTAATTGCTTGGTCGTTGCTTTGGCAACGTTTTACTCAACGCTTCTTATTATTCTTATTTGCATAATTTCGCAGAGTTACGATCGCGTAGAATAGAAGAAAGGGGTGGGGGGATACGGTAGGAAATGGGAACTGTAAAAGGGGAGAAAAAATGGCTCGGTTATTGCACGAAGAAAGAAGAAAAGGTTAAATTATTATTTCATCTCTGTGGAATGCACTATCCGAGCGCATAAGAAGAACAATTTCTCATCGGAGGAGGAACGACGACGAGTATCTAAAGACTCCGGTCGGGATCGTTTCCCACGTCCGGTTGGTTTCTAACGATCGGCAGGCACTTTCCTTGCGCATGATTGGCAAAAAGTACCGAATCACGGGCTAAACTTTCGCTACCCTTCTGCTTGGAAACGTTTTAGATAAATTGACGGCTGGATAATAATTCGAAATGCGCGCAAGTAGGATTCGCTAGCGTTCAGGATGTTTGACCTCTCTCTCTTTCTCTCTCAGTTGCACTCAAACATTTCTCTCTCTGAGCAAAGTCGGTTTAGAAAGGCGGAGAAACCTCTGGAAGCTCTCTGTTGGAATAGTTAGCTCCATCTCGTCCTCCGATCGGCATTTCGGAAACTCGAGGAGTAGTAATAGTAATAGTAGTAGTAGTAGTATTATTATAGTAGTAGCGGCATCATCATGCTCGTGGAAAAAAAAAGTTATGAGAATAATAAAAGAGCAAACCGCGGCAAACGGGAGATATGCTTACCGAGTTTGTTCTCGGGCAAACAAACTCTGAGACGACGCTAACGTGTTATGGCTTTTATCGCTAGAAGAAAAACTTATTAGACGTGGTTGGGCTAATTGCAGTCAGAAGAGTGTTACCCAGGGCTAACTGCGGAAAGGTATCGCTCGAGCGAGCTTAACCAACCACCTGCTGTTACGCGCGAGAACTCGCCTAACGTTTTCCACTGGCCGAACAACAAAAAACATTGTCTTAACATTTAATCCCAAATTTCTTCTTTCGATTTATTTATTGTTTTCCTATTTAAAAATGCAGTCTCCGATCGGGGGACATCCCCCAGCCCGACCCAATGGATGAGAGAATTCGTGTTACAATGGGAACCCCCAAGCGTGAGGGGGAGGGGCACGGTAACCGCGTGGTTCTTGGTTAACATAAAATCTCGTTGAAGGCGCAGGTTGAAAAGGAGGGAAAGGTGAACGAAGACGGCGTCTTACCGGTGTATGGTGAGCGGGAAAGCGGGATAGAAAAAGGAAGGGAAAAGAGAGAGAGAAAGAGAGAGAAAGGCTGCTGGTACAACATTCGCGATTCCTTCTTTCAACTCTAAACGTTCCAGTCACGGTACGGACGTGAGATCGACTGGTCGACTTTGACGTTCACTCGCTTGCCGACATTACTCTCTCTCGCTTATATTCTATATCATAATTATATTATTAATCTACCCCTATCGTCGGGGTGCGCGCGTGTTATTTCAAGTGTATCTTCAACAGTGTCCTCTGATATCGTTGCATCGAACAAACTCATTATTGTTGATCGTTCACATTTCGGAGCTACCAGATTCAGTTCAGATTGCTGATTGTCTCATCGTTGTCGGTACGTTGACACGAAATGATTGATTTCATTATTAACGCACCCATTAGCAGCAGCACCCATTTCAAATAGATCTAGAATGAAAGTTAGATCGTTTGATCATTTGTGCGATCGACCTTGCCTCTAGTTGCCTTGATTCGTTGCTTGGAAATCGGACGTAAAAAAATTCTATCTATGAGTACGTAAAAAGAAGATCCGACACACTTGTTTCTTACTTAATTTACAGATCGTTGCGAGTCAGCGGACTGTGCCAACCGGATCAGCGACTACACCGTGTCTACTGACCTTTCCCGAACAGCCTAGCTACGTTAGAAGTAATATAATATATAAGAATAAGATCGGAAGTAGTACGAGCAACCGATAGAATCCAATTGCGAATTGCTTCTAATAAAAGGAATAATATGTAAAAGGGAGATCGATAACACCCGAAGGAATTCCCTTCTATTTTGTGGCTCGAAAAATGATCAAGGAGAAAATAAATGACGCAAGTATGGCCTTGGACTCGACCGTCAGGAGTCAGGATTCTAGCGATTCTAACGAATCCAAGGAATTCAGCAATGCCGGTTCCAAGCCGGAAAGTTGCATGGAATCCAAACACTCCAAGGAGATATTGATATCGGATAAACAACAGAAACAACAGCAACATCAGCCTCATGCGAGACAACAAAACGATGCAGTGGTACCGAAATTGCGTAACGCGGAACAACACGGAGACGATGATTCCAATCTTCTCATGTTCACATCTTGCGGTCAATTATTGCTTGGTAAGTTTTTCATACGTGGACAGCTTTTTATCCTTTTAAATACGATCCTTGGGGTGTGTGTATCAAACAGCGGCCACGATCTTCGTGCTGAAAAAGAAAATATTCATTTTCTCAACAACACGCATGAGTTTCGATACGATGCTGCCGATCTTAAATAGACTAGAAAAAAAAAATTCATTAGAAAGACCCCGAACAGACGCGCGTGTTCGTGCGCGGTCTCCTCTGAGCCCTTGCACCCGCTCGCCTATAGAAGAAAATGGCGTAAAAGTGAAAACATTTCACTTAGAAAGTTATAATAATGGTACACGGTTAATGCCATTAGAATCCCTAAGATTCGCAAACCGTGACAACAAAAATTAGAATGTCAAGAGTAGTTTGTCGGCAATTTGTCAGCAATTTATCAGAAATGAAAATCTTATTTCTTGAGATAGTTGAGGAAAAAAATGAACAATCGAAAGAAAGAAAGAAAAGTGTAGTACTGATGTTTCACGTTCCTACAGGTATCGTCTTAGTGGTGTTCGGTGTTCTGGTACTGGTCCATGGCGCTTCGTTAGGAGGATCAGGTGCAGGATTATGGGCAGGAACAGGTGCGTTGGTCGCTGGAGCGTTGGGGGTACTTGCAGCTTTGGCTAGTTCATCCGGAAGAACAAATTCTGGATTTTGTACGGCTCATTTAGCTTCGAGCTTGGTCGCACTGGCGCTTTCCAACATGGCTGCCATCACGGCCCTGACGGCGGTCGTCAGGGACTCTCAAAGGACTCCGGAAACGAGCCTTTTTACGCTTCCCGTAAGGATTCTTGCATTATTCCCACCTTCTATTTTCTTTCTTTCTCTCTGCATCGATTAACGTGCCGAGCCCTTATCGATGACCTCCTTTTCCCCTCCCTCATCCTCCCGTCCTGATTGCAACCTCGCAACTCGCGAGGTTTTTTTTTAACTTCAAGTCGTCGGCTCGGCTCGCAAAGGAGACGCGCGATCGTTGGAGAAAGTTATCAATGCCAAGGCTAAAATGCGGTCATGAAGCACCATTATGGAATTTCAGAGATAGTCTCGCTGGCGTTCAACCCAAAATGGCTACACCGAACAAAATGGCAGAGAGAAAGAGAGATTCCCCGATTGACGTTTTACGAAAATTAATTCATTTCATTTTGTTGAACTTATTAGGGCGAGGAGAACAATATATTGGAAATAGAAGGTGGTGGTTGGGCCGGTCTATTGGCCAGCATCGGTTTGCTGATCGGTAGCGTTGCAGAGTTACTCATCTCAGGCTACACCTGTTTGACCTTAACACCGAAACTCTGTAGCTGTCTGAGATCAAATCCAGCTGACGAGATCGGTTGCGTGGATGGTCGATTAAAGACGCGTAATATGGTCCAACAATGGGTGGTCGCGCAAAATCACGTGCCGAAGAATCAACCGATTTACGTGGTTCAACCGGTGATGCCGGTCCATCCTTTGATACGAGTAAGTTTATTTAATTTTTTCGTATATATATGTACCTTCGAGAATGATGACGCAACGAGAACGTGCTCGAAAAGGTTTTGGGTGTGTAGGTCAGTGGCACGACTAATTGTATGACTAGAAAGTTCGGACGTCGATGGCCGTAAGGCAGAAAAATTCTGATCCCTTCACAAGTTTCCAAGTCTTTATATGTTTGTTTGTGTTTTTTTTTATATTTCAGACACCTTACGGTGTACCACCACCATCCGGTGCACCAGGAAAGTATCCCGGAGGATTTATTTCAGCGACACCGATTGCTATGCCACCAGCACCGTACGGCCCGGTCCCCGTAATTTCTCACATGCCGCCTTACGCTCAACGACCACCATCGCAAATGGTGAATCCTCCTTAATATTTCTAAGTGTATGCATAATACTGTTAGTGTTGCACGAATCGATCACACTTACGTTTCTCCCATAGATTCGATTGAAACATAAACGTCACAATCAATCGGAACAAGGGGACACCGTAGAAAGGAAAGGTCGTAAAGAATCCGAGGTAAAAAACGAATTCAAGAGAATATCATCGATAAGCGAAGATCAGGTTGACCTGGCACAGACCTACACCGGTTTAGACAAGAGAATTTCCGAAGAATTTATCTCCATAGCAATGGATCCAGATAGAAAGTCCAAAGCTTCGAGTCATCATGGCAGCGAAGTTGGTATCGCTAAGAATACGTGAAAACTGATCAACTCGACGCTCGATTAAATTCGTTCTGTCGGGTATACATCGTTGGATAAATCATTTTTCATAGCTTTCTTAGCGCGCATGCGAGAAAGAGAAAGAGACTATAGTAAGAAGTATGAAGAATTCCATCAGCGAGGCACACTTAAGTTCGCTCGCATTTCTTTTCGATACCATCGGCATTATTCTATTCATACACTTTCCAAAGTACATATATAGAAACGCGAATTATTTTCTACACATTAGTTGAACGCACTAGAGGCAAATTTATATATCCATTGATTTAATGCGAAACAATTTCAAGCATTTCAAGTATTACTCCAATTCGATTCTGTCGGTTGTTCGAAACAGATGAGATTTTAGATTAGATTTTTATATCTCAAATCTATAGTTACTTGTACACCTATCTCCTTTTTTTTCTCTTTTTTTTTCTACGATGGGCATGTACTTAATTATTGTGCAGATTCTGTCATGTATATACGTTTACGAACAATAATAATATTAATAATAATGATTATAATTATAGTAATAATGTTGGTATTAATATAATAACGTTGATAATAGTTAATTTACGATGATGTGTGATTAATATAAATTATATATACGAGTACATAAAAGAGATAAATTGTTATATTTATATCTAAACATCATCGATGTAGAAAGTTGTTGTCCGTTAATAAAATTTAATCAAATGCGTAGAAAGTTTAAGGAGTAAAAAAGAACATCGAATTTTATTAATAATGTTCTCGTCGAAGTACCGCACAATTAATTTCCGAACCGATAGCGCGTTTCCGATGATCGATATAAAGTTCCTCGATGATGGACAAATTTCTTTTGTAAATTTCACGCAACTGGTTCAATTCTTCGTCGAGATATTTCTTCTCCTTTTCCAGGATACGCGGTACATGCAATTCCTGTTCCTTTCTTTCCTCCGCAAGTGACCGAAATTTATTCAAATATATTCCAAGTTTAGCATTTTCTTCCTGCAAACGCAACAACTCTTTCTTCAGCCATTGTCCTCTCATGAAAACTCGGTGAACGAGTTTTTCCGTCGGGTCTGACTGTTCTCTCGTCTCGAGGGGTTTCTAAAAATATGAATTAAAGGGGAATCCAATCCGGTTGTGAATGTAATATTAATCTCGTTAGGAATCAAACAATACCGCAACTAATAATTTCGAAAGTTTCTTTTTGTCTTTTCCGTCGGCTATCCAGTCAAAGTCTGGTGAAATTTCATGAAGACGTCTTTTTATTCTCGTTATTCTGCGAGCCGTAGCTTTCGACAATCTTCTAAACTTATCTTTGATATCGTTTAGAGCATGAATCATCACGTCAGTTTCGTCCTGTATCTAACGAACAAACATACATGTAATTATTATCGTTAAATCGTATTCCTAGCATACTCTTTGATCAACTACATCTTCTACGATTTCTCGAAAATATTGCAAATTCTTTTCTAAAATTTCCCGAAGGATTAAACCACCGTCCTGCACGTAAGGCATCACGTTAAAAACAAATTTGGCGGTATTCGTAATATCACCAGCATATACTCGCTCGATAACTTCTCGGATGCCGTTTATGTCCGCCTGCAGGAAATATAGAAATCTGCATTACCGACTGTTCAAAAAAGGTAATCGTTTGTTACCATCGGTTGAAGATTCTCGATTGGTAGATTCAAACTTTTCCTCATAGATGGCGCTCTCTGTACGGAAAAGAAAATGCACACATTCAAATTATTCTTTGTATAAATTGATTTGGGTGGATCAAAATGAAAAGACTACAATTGAATTAAATCGAAAAGTACCCAAGTCGATGAACTAACAGACTGGCAATTTCCAGGACAAATAAAAGATTCGGATCTATCGAATTTATCAATCCCTCTTCTCTTAGACTCCATTGCGTTAAAGTTTTGTAGAAGTAAGTTCGATCACACGATAATTTAGTCTCTGTCTTCTTTGAGTATATCAAGCACAACTTTTTATAATGCCGTTTTATTTCATTTAATTATCTTCCACAAATTCCATTGATAAATTTCTACCTCAGAGATTTTCTTATTGCATATTTCGTACTTAATTTTCTTTAACGTTCCTCTTGAATCAAAGTTCGATATCGAGAAGTATTCTCGAAACATTCGAAACGTTGCACTTATTTTCGACTCACTTTGAAACCCATTATTTATCGATATGAAATTATTCATGAAATTCATTTCGCAGATATTTTCACTCATTAATGGCAAAGCACAAAAAGTATGTAAAAAGAAAAACAATGAATATTTTTGAAGATATTCACAGTTATTTAATATCAATCACCACCACCGTATATAATAATTAAAAACACACATAAATAAATAATTTTAATTTGTATATAGAAATAGTAGAATAAATGTCTTGAATATAGGATATAACAGTCCACACTAAACTTCAGTTTGTCGGCTAACTTCGTGATGTTAATTTTTCGCGTCGCTGTGCGCGCGCATCGTAAAAATTCGGTCTCAGTGTCAGACATTTTTTTTCCCAAACGCGGCGAAAGAAGTATAACTTAAAAAAAAATTAAGATCTCCCTTTTGGATGAAAGATTTCGAAAGTCGTCATTCATGGAATGTTTCGAAATGTGCATGGAAATAGGAGCGTGCCGATTTAGGCGATGAATCAGCGGGCATTCATCGTTACGTCGCCATCGAGGCACGACGTAACCATAAAATACATATATATCCCATATAATAGCTGTTTGATATAATAGGATATAATAGGAGGGTATATATATATATATATATAAAGTGCTAGGTGTAGGCGAGGCGCGTTATTTATGTATGGGAAACGTTTGGTCTACAGATATCGTGGAATCACGAGCTCAGTTGACCCTTTCGCAATGATCGACTACATTTCCTTGATAACGCGATAGTTCTCTTAACACATTCGTGGCCGCCAATTTTGTTTCCGTTTCCAATATCGAGAGTACCAACAAAAATAATCAAATTCATTATGTGTCGCTTAATTTTGCCCTAGATTCTTCGATACTACGTAAAATCGAAAAGAATGCCGAAAAATTCGTACCGAAACTACATCTCACCGGGTTTAATCCTCGTTCAAACATATTTGCGGTTTACAGAATCTGTTGCTACGATTAGAAATTGTTTATCGTTAATAATTGCACTGCGAATGTGATCCAAAGTTCAAAAAAAGTGTGAATTTTCCAAACTAATTTACTTAAGAACTGTTAGAACAAACGGTTTGCATATTTGAATTGAACGTGCACAATATTACCCAAAATCAGCTCTAAGATTGCAAATGAGTCAACTATCTTTTTATTTAAGAAATTTCTTTTACAGGACTACTAGAGAAGAACTTGTTTTGCATGACTGGGATCAAAAATACGCGGGATCAATTTAAAGAGATTGAAGTAGATTGTCCTTTAAGATTTTCCTTTTCTTTTTGATTTATTCGAAGTACTCGCGCGAGTCCCATAGCCAATGGGGCGTCCCGAAGGGCCGGTGGTCGCGTGGCATAGCCCGTTCCGCGCCAAGCACCTGTCTTTCTTTCAGTAGATACTCGAGTAAGGTACCTACTACTCTCTTGTACCAAGTATCCAAAGACGGCTGGCGAAACGTTCAAGAGCAGAAGGCCTGTCAGCTGCGCCGCAAACAGCAGCTGACAACAACGAATGCTCTGCCCCATAAGTTGTTCCCAACTTTTTAATATCTTTTACAAATTCCTATCTCAACCGATAGAACAACAACCTCAGTCTTAAATCCAATCTCTTGATCATTCCCGATCGAATTTCAATCTGAAGTATTCATCGGGATATAATCAAGTAACTTGAGTATACTAAACGGGGACCTAATCGAATATTAGCCGGATCAAATGCGTCTAATCGAACTTGAATGCATTTAATCGATGCCATTTCTAAGTTTTCCCTTAAGACAACACAAAAAATAGGTAGACGGAATGTTTTATGCATTGTGTGGTTTGCGAAATTTCATTCTAATCCCCGTTCTAATCTGTGTCATCTATTTGGACTTGCAAGACCTTAAGAAATAAAAATAAAATGAAAAAGAAAAAAAAATGTAGAAGGGATTGTAAGGGACTAGAAAGGAGCCAGATGACCGAGCCGTGTGCATGTTACAACACAGCTGCACACGTTGGTTATTTGTATCGGTTTGTACCGTCGTCCACCGTCGTAGTTTCAACGAACCATTTCACCGTACCACCTTCGCTCTCCCAGCTTCAGTCCACGTTGAACCGTCGTTGCCGTAACGTCACGTCTGACCGTCTTATTTTTCCCCTTTCTCTTCTTAACCCGGTACTTAGAAATATTTATCGATATATAAACCGCGAATTCTTTAACATTTTACCCAGTGTCAATCAACAATTCCAAATATCGAGCATGATTTCTCGAAGAATGCAAGAACAATAGTGATATCTTTAACTGGATCTATTCGTAAAGGAAACATTAATTATAAAAAAAAGTTCGAAAATGATCCCAACGAGAAAATCAATCGTGATCTTGCTAACAATTGTCACCCTGATCCTACCCATCGATGTAAGTTTCAATTGATTTTTTCTGTTCCCATATAAATTAATCATCCTTAAGTTTTGTATACTTTTCATACTATTGGATTGGCAACTATCATAAGTGATTGTGGATTATAAATAAGAAAGAAAATTCGAAATTTTTGCTTAAAAATATGACTTTATTCAATTATGTATCAGTTCATGAAAATTTCTGAATAAATGTGATTTGTTTCTCACTTAGTTGGCAATCCAATAAATCGTCGACGTTTGCATACGAACCTAAACGCAGGATGATGGTAACACGTTGCGTAAGGCGGAAACGATGATTCTTTTCTCGACAACGTACGATTAAAACAACAACAACAACAACATTAACGTAATCGTACAATTTTCCCTGTTAACCGACACGCAGAGACAAAAGATCTATTATCGGCTAATTGCTTCGATAGTTAATAATAAGGTGTATAATAAAAAAGAATACGAGTGAGTGAGAGAGAAAAATAAACTAAAAAAGACAAAATGTAAATGAAATTGGAGCTATCCCAGTTGGGATACTTCCTTCGAAGTGGCGAAAAGGCAAGATCGTTTGTTCGGATAAGAGGAGTGTGGTTCGCATGAAACGCGCATCCCTCCGTGACGACAATAGGGCCCATAGAATGTGTGAGAGAGTGAGAGAAAGGGAGTGTAGGGTTAAACCCCTTAAGGTCGACCGAGAAAGATCAGGCCTGGTCAAAAGTCTGTGCAATTTCTACTAACGAACCGTGCAACTCGTGGGAGCCGATTCCAGAACTTCTGGTACCTTGGCTATATCTGAGTTTTTCTCTCTGTGTCTCTTTGCATGCACTTTTACATTCACACACAGACACATATACAAGAATGAGAAGTTTGTAAGATAACTGGCCACGGATTCGTTAAACTTTGACTTTTCGTTCAGATCTCTGCGTCATTCTCCTAGTCATTATCATTCGAATCCAATTACGTTTTGTTGTTGTTGTTGCGAAATCCTCTCGAAAAGTAACACTATTTCATTGAATTTTTTTCAAATCAACTTTATTTTTTCACTTGCTCCACAACTTGTCCCAGTTTTGCTATTCGCGTTGGCAGGAGTTTGAACAACAAAAAAAAACATTTAATTAAAAAGGGAACTGCATTTAAAGATGTTTATTAAATACACCGGCAGGTTTTATATATTCAACGATAGAATATTCTAAACATCTCGCTGAGAGAATCACGACGACGAGTAGTTAGTTCTTTATTTTTTGTTTTAAATAAACCACACACGAGTGCTTACTCATTACTTTAGTCGTCGTTTGAAAAGGTAAGAAAGAAAGAAAACAAAAAACAAAAAAATTAAAAATGGAAAGGAAACGTTATAGTTTAGTCGGATCTATTGAAGGATTAGCCACAATTTTCTTCCTTTTTTTTTTCTCTAAAAAAAAAAAAGAAATAAAAAGAAGCACATACAAACACACACACACACACATTAATTACGACGCTGTTTGCAATTACTTTAGGTCCCTGACACGCGGCTGCCCGGGCTCTTGGAAAATCAAATGCAAATGCATTTCTCTCTTTCTCTCATTCTTCCTCTCTGGTAGGAAACGTTTGAAAAGCTTTTTTTCCACCATCTGACCTATATTTTGCGAGATCAACGCGAAGCTACGAAAATTTAGAAATTCTCTTCTTTCTATAATAAAAAAGAGAAGAGAAATTTCTTCACGGTTGAACACCACCATTACGGTCACTTATTTTCCTTTATTCAAATTATTCGATGTTTTGTTTCGAATTTACTTCGAATATAATTTCGATTTCACCGATGCTGAATTTTTTTCTTGCTAAATTTATAGCTTCGCGGATGAACGAATTAACGGTGTAAAAGTAAGAAAGAAAGAAAGAAGAATGGAAGGGGAGAAGGAGGGAAGGGGGTCAGGGGGAGGCAGGGGGGACTGCCTTTAGGTGGATCGATTTGCTATGATTTATGATTTTTTATACCCAAAGAATTTCCCGCCCACTTCCTTTTTAAGCCAAAGGCGTTCGAAAACAATGGGGAAGTTGTTATGCGAATGTTTCGTAGAGATAATTATCCGAAGCAGCTGCCAAGGTATTCCCTTTAACCCTTCGAGCAAACTGAGGGGACCATTTCGATTTTCACTTCGTCGATGTCGATTAGGTTGCTGAACATGAAATATCTGATGATTTTTAAGTGAATTTATAAAACTACCTATTGTTTTTTTTCTCAAAATCTGTTTTTTAATGCACAAATGCTAGTCTTAAATAAATTCTGATCATTAAAGTTAACAAACTCTGTGTGATATATGGAATTTTTCAGTTTTTCAGTTTTTATTTTTATTTTATTTAGCCTGTAAAAATTGTTCTAAATGTTTATAAAATTTAGAAATTTTAATATTAGTTAAAAATTAATTAAAATTAAGAATCGTTTTCTGAAATTATTAATAATTATAATTTTCATTTTGTTAGCAAGTTCCCTTGTTGGTACAATAGGATTCGTTTTTCTGCCAATGCTTTGGGAGCATCATTTTTCACAATCGTTTTCGGTCTTCCACGTGGTTCATTTTAAAGGGAAAATTTACCAAATCGAAATTTTTCAAACCAACGCTACCCCTTTCGATCGTTAACAGTATTCATCCCAAATGCCTGATTTATATTGCGTGCATTTTTTTCTGCACCATTATTACAAACCTAATACTCATACACAAAATTACACGAATATCGGGTTGAATTCATATCTTTACGAAATTGAAAAAGAATCAGTAACAAAATTGAACACTTAAGAAATTTTTTTATGTTGAAATGTGTGACTCTATCAATGAACAGTACAACTATAAATGAATTTATGCCAAAAACAAATGAATAACGACATATTTCATAAGCTAATAACCTAACCTAATAGTAAAATGGTGTACACGTATAATAGTCACGATCTTTCCAATTAGAAAAAGAAAAAAATGTTGGTCCCTTATCGTGTTAATCGTGGAAGGGATCAAAGTAACCCCTTTAACGCATGCACCGGGCCCTTTCTTGCACGCGTCGATGAATAAAACGAACGGATAGGGGAAAAACACACTCGACTTTTCGATGGTCAAACGTTTATTCGAAAAAAAAAAAAAAAGACACTACAGGGAAGGGAAAAGGAAATAAAATACGCGAAGAAGGAGGGGAGAATATATGTGATGACAATTACAGCTTCCGGTTTGTATCCGCCCTGCCGGAAGTTCCTATTCATACTCGTCACTGCGAGTGCGTTGTGTTACTTCCGTTATCGTCGATACGAAAATTTGCAATCAAACTACACTCGAATTCCTTTAATATGATTTTCATTTTTTTCCAATACGAAATAATTATTACAGAAATCTTAATCATATATAATTGAAATATATTTTGTATTATTAATATATTTAATTATATGAATATTTAGTATATTATTAGGATGAATCAAATATTTATTAATATTTCCAAAATAAATGTTACAAAAACAATTCATTATGCAGTTTGTAATACAATAAACAAATGAACTTTTGATTCACCACCTAATGGTATATATTTAATATTTAAATATTAATATAATATATTTATAAAATATATATTAGTATTATTATGCCGGTATTTGTGGGTCAGTTCGATAACTCGTTAAAATATTTCGTTGAAGTTTATCATTCTTTCTGAAATCGATCGATACGACCTGACACGTATTCTCATCTTTCAGGATACACCTTTCGTTTTTTTTTATCTCTCGTTTAAAAGAAATAAGAAATTAATAACGACACGTGCCGAAAACCGGCTACCAACACCTGCCACCTACCTACCTCCCAACTCCACGATACGGCGCGTATTTCCATTTCGTTTATTCATTTCAAAATTAAAAATACATCCTCTGATAAGAATAAATCCAAAATATTCACAAATAATCAATGTTTTTGAAGATATTCCATATCGCTTATAAATTTGATGAATCTGTTTGAAATTAGATACAATTATAGGTTATATTGTTTAGAACAATCCTTAAAAATACCAAATTTTTAAGTTCATTACTTTCTTATATATATTAAATCAATAAATATAAATATAAGTAACTGAAAACAAAAAAATAACAGTCCTTAACTTAAACTTCATTTCGTTGACTAACTTCACGCTGTTAATTTGTTCATGCCATAAAAAAAAAAGGTTGCAGTGTTTGACGTATTTATTTCGATAATTCTTATGAAAAAAAAGAGAAAGAGACAAAAAATCCGCGAGAAAACGTGCTGGTAGCTTGAATAAATGAAAAAGGAGCCACCATTTCTGTTCTTGCCTTTGGTTATTTATACCATTTTCCTTATATTTACGGAAACGAAGAGAAATAAAGAAAGAAAGGCAGGCAGACAAGCAGGCAAGCAGGCGCAAGGTGTTTGCCTCGAAGTCAGGTGCTTTTTATTCCTGGACACCTGTTCTTCAACGGTCCAATTTGAATACTAAATTTAGTCTTATGGAAAGGCTGATCGTATCACCCTTTTACGATCAACATCAAGAAAAAAAAAAAAGCAACAATTTGTCTAACTTTGCGCGAACCTTTTTTTCCCCTTCGATCCTGTCCACTCTGAAGGAGGGGAAATGGGGGAAGGGGTGAGGGAGAGGGAGGTGAAGGAAAGTAAATTAACCGTAAGAAAAAAGGTGGTATTAACCGTCTGTTCTATTTGATTCCAGGTGACCGAGGGTAGGCCTCGCATAAGGCATCATAAAGGGGGTACGCATTGCAGCAGATGTGGTCCAGGTTGGGGTGCAACTAGTAGATGCATTCGTGGTCGTGACACTGAGTGCACCAAGTGTTTGTCTGGCACTTATAGTCCTCATCACAGTACCCAACCCTGTTGGATATGTTCGAGGTGTGGTCCAGGATTGTACGAAGCTCATTCGTGCACTTCGAAAACCGACACGGTTTGCGATTCCTGTCATCGTGCGGCACCGGACAATCCGGATTATCATCGGAAATGTAAAAATCGTGGAAACTTTTTCTTGGCGCCCGAAGACGCCGAGAACACTGCTGAGGAAACTGTATTGATCAATCAACCAGATCGAATGTTTCATATGAAGGATAGACAAGAAATTATTGAAAAAGATATCGAAGCTGCTGGGTTTCATTTGCTGTTGGAGGAAGAATCCACTGATCGTAACGATTTCGATTACGAATCCAAATCACAAATCATGCAAAGGCTTTGAATTATTCGTTAGGCTGAATCAAAAGTTCGTGTACGGGTTTATCTTTTTTTTTCTTTTTATTAAATTCACATTTCTCAAATATATTTTACAAAAAAACAATTACACATTACATGCAATTTATAACACGATAAAATCGCCACGAAATTTTGGTTCACTCTAATGAAAAGGGGGAAAAAAAAAACAAAAGAAAAAACAATCGTTGTTTTTACTAGTCAACTCAATATGCCAACGTATATATGTACATATGCATGTGACGATGATTACGTCCAAAGTTCTTCCGCTCGTTCTGCCGAAATTAAATTCGAAAACGTGTGAATGATTTTTTTTCTTTTTTTTTTTCTGCACGAATGTCCATTCAACACAGGGCAGCAGCAGCAGCACGCTTTGTGTATACAGCTATTTTTATTTGATTTATTTTATAATACTTTGAATAGGTGTACAATGGTACTAGCGAATTATTGTATAAGAAAATGATGAAATGCTTTCCAAGTTTTTTCTTCGATACTAATGCATCATCTTACTTTCATCTCGTTTTTTATTTTTTCCTTTATTTATACTTTTTTTTTTGCTCTTCTTTAATTAGGACGCTTGCAACGGTCTCTTTTGTTTTATATACACGACTTGTATATACCTACATATTGCATATTTCTTATTTTTAATGAATAATTTGTGTGTTTTTATATATATTAGGGTGTTCCTTATTTACATCATTTTGGAATTTGTTGTTTCCCACCCCTAAAATATCTTCTAAATACATAAACAAAAATTACTGTAAATTTGGAGCTCTTAATTTTAATATTAACATGAAATTAGGTACAGTTGTAGGTTATATTAGTTAGAACCATCCTTAAAAATGAAAAATTTTTAAGTTCATTACTTCCTTATATATATTAAGTCAATAAATAAGTGGAAAAAATAAAAAAAACAATAAATAAATGTCTTGAATATAGATAACAGTTCACCTAAACTTCAGTTCGTTGACTAACTTCATGGTGTTAATTTTTTCGTGTCGCTGTGCGCGCGCATCATAAAAATTCACTCGTCATTTTTTCCCAAACGCGTAAAAAGAAGTATAACTTATAGTATAACCTACAACTGTATCAAATTACAAACAGATTCATCAATTGTTACAAGAATTATGCATAAAAATTGCACGTATTTTTCATTTAAAACTTTGACGACTCTGGGGGAGCTTGTTAATATTAAAATTAAGATCACAAAATTGACAGAAATGTTTGTTTATGTATTTAGAAGATGTTTAGGAGTCAGGAAAACTAAAATTTCCAAATGATGTAAATAAGGACCCCACCCTAATGTACATATACATATATATATTAATTTTCGCTCAAAATTTTTGGTTTTAAATGCATAAAATATTATGAAAAATTAACTATTTTCTGTTGTTTTTAACTTTTTCGAATTAGATTTCATCATCGCGTTGCAACGAAAAGAAACATCAGTATGTCGTTGATTTGTCGCTTACAATCCGTTTATTTTGTTTGTTTGTTTGTTAAATAAACAAAACACCCCATTATGGAGAAGACGAACGATTCTAATGGGTGTCAATATCGTTGTTGTTGCTGATTTACAATGTATATCATGGTTATTACAATATGAAATATATATAACGTGAAAATACACGATATTCTTAAGAAAAAACTGAAGAAAACTTAAACGCAATTAAAAAGAAAAATGTTTCTTAAGTTTAGCGTTTATGCACATATAATAACAAGAGTTAACCTAATCGCAAATGGTAGAGTATCATTGTTTCGAGACAAAAAAAAGCAAAAAAATCAGATGCACTAGAATCGTAATTAATATATCTCTATTTTTTATCTATTTCACGTTCTTATTCCTAATCGTTCATACATATACATACGATATATTGTTGCAAATTTAATCGAATATATATGTATATATTTTTTTTTAATTCTTATTAAATAATAATACTTTTTTTTGTCCTCGTCGATAGGAAAACGCGTATGGGAATTATAATCTCTAAAGTCTTTCACACATCGAATACGCCTAATTATCTAATTATGTGTATTATTATTGTTATATATTTTTCATTTCTTAAAACGTATTTCAATTCTAATCGCGTATCATACTAATATAACTTATTATATTATAAATAGAGATCTCTGATTCGTGAGATATATATATATATATTTAAATAAACATTTTATCCAACAATTATAACACGTTAGATAAAATAAAAAGAAACGATCCAATTGTTACGAAAAAGTGTAAAAAAAAAGAAGGAACAATAAATGGACGTTCTCGCCAACTTCGAAAATCTTAATTGGATAAAGTTACGTGAAAAAATTCGTTGTTCCTATTTACGAAGTATGCACTCAAAAAAAGAAAGAAAAATAATGCCAAAACGAATCTCATCGTATACATACACACACAATTACACGCGTGTAATTATTTAATAAATTATTTTTTTTTGGCTTGCACGGAAGCGTTTGTAAAAAAAAATAAAATAAAAAACATTCGTCAGCCGTCTAGCCAAAAGTCATTGGTGCTTTGCATGAGCGTATTAATGGGTATTTTAAAATACCCCTAATTTTTAATTTATACACGATAAGTTTGTAAATGTAAGTGTAAATGTAAACGTACGATATTCTAATGTTAATAATAATAATAATAATAATAATAACACACCAGAAGGATTTATCTCTTTTAGTCGCGTTTTACGACAAGCTGGGATTACTGCGGTCTTATTATTTTTCCCCAGACCCGCAGGAAAATAATAAATAATAATTAAATGAACAATAAAACAAACATAAGCATTTCAATTATGCTCGTTGTTTTGCTCTCGTCGAAACACGAACGCAAGTTACCAATTATCTTGATTCTTATAGTATCGAGTTCTTCTAACTATACATGTACATTAGGGTGGTCCTTATTTACATCGTTTTGGAATTTTGTTGTTCTTCACCCTTTAAATATCTTCTAAATGCATAAACAAACATTACTGTAAATTTGGAGCTCTTAATTTTAATATTAACACACTCCTGAGTGTTGCCAAAGTTTTAAATGGAAAATACATGCAATTGTTTTCCATAACGTTTATAAAAATCATAACTCTGGTAAAGATTGATGAATCTGTTTGAAGTTAGGTACAGTTGTAGACTTAGGTATTTAGAACAATCCTTGAAAATTAAACATTTTTAAGTTCATTACTTCCTTATATACATTAAATCAATAAATATAAATATAAGTAACTGAAAAAAATAAATAAATGTCTTAAATATAGATAACAGTCTACCCTAAACTTCATTTCGTTGCCTAACTTCATGGTGTTTATTTTTTCGTGTCGCTGTGCGCGCGCATCGTACAAATTCACTCTCGTCATCTTTTCCCAAACGAGTCAAAAGAAGTATAACTTAAAAAAAAAAGGATTTTTGGATTGTTCCGAATAATATAATCTACAACTGTATCAAATTACAAACAGATTCATCAATTGTTACAAGAATTATGCATAAAAATTGCACGTATTTTTCATTTAAAACTTTCACGACTCTGGGGGGGTGTATTAATATTGAAATTAAAAGCTCAAAATTGACAGAAATGTTTGTTTATGTATTTAGAAAATATTTAGGAGGCTGCAAAGAAAAAATTCCAAAACGAATAAGGACCCTCCTATATATATATATGTATATTAAAATTGGATAATGTCAAGATTCACCTGGTGAACATCAACATGTACCAAACACTTCAGTAAAAGACTGAATATTTGAATTTATTCAAACAAATTAATATTTATAACAAATACCATGAACATGCAAGTCTTAACATTATCCAATTTCGGTCTTTCACGGTAACACACACACATATATATATATAGGATTTTTAATGAAATATATTTCGTTATATTTTTCTTCTTTTTTCTTTTTCATTTTTTTTTTCTTTTTTATCGTTAGCCTTTTATATAGTTTAGCGTACATCTTATATTGGTCTCCGTCGTATAATAGGATTTTTTTTGTTCGTGGACCCCATTTGCGCTTTCGGAGTATTTGGCACGGCACGGCACGTCACGGCACCCATTGACAAACTATAAAAATATGATGCTAAACAAAAGAAAATTGTGAAAAAAACCAAAACAAAAAAAACCATCCATATTTTCGTCTCTTTTGTTATACTTTTTTTTTTTTATATATACGTAATATTATTATTATTATTATTATATAATTGTTCAATATAATATAAATCAAAGTCTTCTCTAAAACAATATGTATACATATATATATATATATAACTTAAAAAATATAAAATAATGAAATATTACAATAAACGCACGATTCGCGTTTGATATTATATTTTCGTTTTTCGCTAGCAGTGCTTGTGTGGAAGAGGGATAAAATATATAAATTAATTTTATAAAGCTAAAGGAACCCTACGTGTTTTTTTGTTTTGTTTAATTCTTTTTTTATCGCATTATAAGATTGAATTTGGAAAAAGATAAAGTAACCGATTTTTCCATGTGCGCCTCCTCCTATTTTACGTAAATAAAATAAACGAAAAGTTTAATCAAATGTTTCTCTCGTGTATATATATGTATATATTAATCGTATATACTCGGCGCACGCGAAATTCTCTCACGTACACACACGCATCCATTCGAAGAAAACTAACAATAATACATTAAATATACAATTATCTCGAATATATATCATCATTCATCTGAATTTTTTTTTGTACCGATATATATATATATATATATAACAAATAATCGAACCTCTACACACTACTTTCAATGTTTTGCATAATCAATTTTTAGAAATGTTTCTTTTGTTTTCATTAGAGTGATTCACTTGTCAAAAAAAAAAACAAAAAAGAAAATGAGAGAGCTACTTTTTGTTTTTTTTTGGTTCTTTTCTTTCTTCGTCGATTATTTGCGATATTAATTAAAAAAATCCATGACTGGCGAATAATATATATAATATAATCGTACAATCTCTTATTCCTTTCTCTCGAGCAGAAAAACGAGTATTTATTTGTCTCCGTTGTGTGGAACACAACCAACAACTTTTTGGAAGAAAAAAAAGGAAAAATTAGATTAAAAAACTAAAAGATAACAAAAGAGGAAGAAGTAGAAATGCTCGAAATTAGTAATGAGATTCTGCATGGATATATTTTACACATATATAACACATTGAATACTACTTTAATTGGATGGGATATATAGGACGTATATCCCCAATTCGCAAATGACAATTAATTTCTCATTTTTTCCGTCTTCAAAACGGACTTTCTTTCGTTTGTTTGTTTGTTGTGTCGCAGTTAAGCTATTTTCGCAAAAAAACAATCGCCTGTAATACTCTTTATTGTCCACGATTATATATATTTAATTATTCTTTCTTTCTTTGCGTCTCCTCTCGGTTTATCATCATCATCATAATCATCGTCATCATCATCATTCCGATTATCGGCTCGAAATTTGTACAGGCTTTTTTTAAATATTATTTTTCATATATCCCTTTTAAGATATTACTACGCGACGTAAAATATGTCTGAGAAGAATTGTAGGCATCTTTTTCTTTCGATTCTGTAAAATACGTAGACACCCCTCCCCCCTTCCCTTTCCCTCTGCCGATGATCAAACGCATTTTAAATCAATAACTTTGATAATATATTATAAGTTAACATTCACATTCAACAGATATGTATCTATATACCATTGTACAATATAATAATGTGTGGACTTATTATTACATAAAGAGCAAAAAAAAATATATATATATATATAATATGCATAAAAAAAAGGCATATTTTGAGTGCCCTTTGAACGAACAGAAGGAGCAAACGCAATAAGAAAAAATTTGATGATGGAATCCTAATTGGAAAAAAAAAAAAGGATAAGGATAAAAAAAAGAAGAAGAAGAAGACTTACTAAAAGGAATTAATAAAAGAAGTTTCCTCTCGAGGCTACGAGTACTGCGATCTACATATCTCGCGAACAAGCAATCCCGCATTAACGGTAGTATTGCTTCTATAATTATTATAATGAAAATTACTTATTTACAATTGAATAGAGCTTTACAATCCATCTGAATGAATTATCATCGTCTTTCGTAAACTATATATCATGTCTCAACGTCGCTTTAAAGCTGCATTTTGCTTTCTCATTCCCCCCTCCTCCTTGTTAATCATTTCTTGTTCTCTCGTTTTTTTCGACAATGTATCGTTTTGACATATATTTTTCATATATGTCCAACAATCACGCGGCAAATCTTTCCTATGCATTTAGCAGTACACTGTAAATATCACCTGTACAATGTAATCACACGCTGCTTGCATCTCTATTACATATGTTACTAATGAAATATACATCTCATATATAAAATTCGTTAAAATTAATTAAAGATCAATCTCTAGTCATGCTTACATGGAAATTAAACTAATTCATCAACGCTCTCGATTATTCATCAAAAAGGATCATCACCCCACCTCATTACGTTTTCGACAAGCATCATCTGCTTTTTCTATTACATACAATATCGTCGTCGGGGGGAATTTACCAGCCATGGATTTATCCCGCGAAACTAAGCAGAAGAACAGAGAGAGAGAGAGAGAGAAGGAGAATATTATAGGAAGCAGAGAAAAAAAATGAATTGATTATAGAAATTTTCTATCACCGAGTTTCTTTTAAATATAGGAAAAATATCCAAACGAATGAAACTTGGATGATCTAATTGTCCTAACGCAAACTACAAACCTACTTACTTAAATCTTTGTATGCCATTGCATAAGGATGAAAACGAGATTAAAATAAAAGGTCTGAAGAAACTCGGAAGAAATGGACAACGCGATATAGATAGTTCTTAACGAGTGATTGCATAGGATGGCACTTGCGACATATGAGTGCGTGTGCTAACGAGAAAACTGATATGTTGCGTTAAACAACGCTGATACGATATTATGCATATATCGTTAAATTATTGAGGATTATTTTGGATTTCGTATGATGCTCGTTATATAAAAAAACGTATACCGCGCGCATACTCGCATTTTTTCTTTTGTACGGCACGAGTGTCTGTCATTCGCGCGCGCACGTACGCAACACACATATGCAATTGAGACACTCACACACTCACACACATACTTACACAGAGCAGACAAAGAACAGGACACACATAACAGACAGAAAATATAAACGGAAACAAGACGCTTTCATAAAAGAAAACGAAATGAAAGATCGGTGCGAATAATTATTTGCTTCCATTCTCTGCTTGACATAATTCGAACCCAAATACGATTTCGGACGTTGAGAATAACGTCTACGAACCCGACACGTGGAATTAGAAACTAAAGGTACATACGTTTACGTCTGTGCCGGAATGCTGAGTCTGATAAGATGGAAACGTCGCGTAGAAACGATAGACAAAGTACAATGATACCTTTTACAGTATATATATATATCATTGAACTTTTTTTTTGTTCGTTTAAACTTATTACTTTTCTTTCATTAATCTTTTATATTAATCTTACGTCCTAACGCTAGGCTGCTTAGGAAACCTCGTAAATTCTTTTCTTAAAACCATCTTCTTACGTGCCACCAAATATCTCTTGAGAGCATGATTTTCATGGCGTTGAATATTATAGCAATCAAAGATGTCTATCCGTAAGCTTGGGTATAACCGCACACGCTTCTTAACGCTTAATTATCAGTATTTTCTTTTTTCTGGCACAACGCGGTCGAGCATTACAAAGCGTTATCGTGCCTTCCCGCGACGTGACCATGAACTAGCTTCCTTCCTCGCTTCTATACACGCCTGCTAGGCCTTTTTAAAATTGATCCACTAGCAGGTCGCAGATCTCAACGGACATGGATTCTTTACTCGAGCGCACCGTTAATCGGAACATCTGAAGAAAGCGTATACAGTCATTCGTATAGTAACTAATTCAACAAAGGTTTAGAAAAATATCACAAAATATTACCTGAGCCTGTTTATTCGGTTCAAGACGTAATAAACATCCTACTTGTTGAGCTCTCATGTGAACAATACCCGCGCAAACGAAATTGTCGGGATTTGGATCGATTCCATCCAGCAACTGCATTCCAAACCCTTGCAATTTTGTACGAACCTGAACCAAATCCATCGGTTGTTGCGCTTTGAATATCTTTTGCGAGCGTTGTTGATTTGCACTGAAAATATACAAATATTTACTATATGTTCGTTTTATTTTTTGTTTCTTTCTTCATTTTAAATCTACCTACCCTCCAAGATTCTTCCATCGTGCAAAGAAAGATTCTCCATTCATTTCCGTTGGTTCGAAGAATTTATTTATCGTTAATGGTAACTTCATAGTAATTTTCTGCGGTACGTTGTTGTAAATAAAAGATATAAGCATACTAGGTGTGTCTGAAACAAAAGCAAGGTAAAATCATTAAGATTAAGCTAAGGTTACATTTCTAATAGAGTTAGATTGAAGAATAATAAGTTTATGCACCACTGTAGTCATCGATACATTCAGCATTGATCATCTGTTGAATTTGAGCACCAGCTTCCAAAACAGGATCGACGGGCTTAACCTGGACAGCCAACTTTGCTTGATTCTCTTCCGACCACGATAATTGTGGTTGAAAACTATGTAACGCGTATTGAGTTTTATTGCCGTAGAAAAGACCAACGCGTCCTAGATTCTGCCGGAATTCGGATTTAACTCCAATTTGAATCAAATCGTTCTCAAATAGTACTCCGTTGTTTTTACAAACGAATCTACAAGCCGATCATAAGTATATTGATAACTGATATCATATTATTCTATACAAATGATGATTTTTTTAAAATAACTCACTTTTTAGGATTGTACATATTTTGAGTACCGTTGGTCGCACCAACTTTATTTGGCATATTGTATATATCACCTAAGACGTCCAGTAGAACACCGGTATTGCTTGTTGGCTGAGACGAAGGTGGCGTCGACAAACCTAACAGATCTGCAGAAGTATTGTTAACTGCAGAAACTGCAGTAACTGATGGTGCTTCGACGTGATGATTGGTGTTTGGCGCTGGGCTCTTGCTTTCCCTTATTTCGTTCTCCGGTACGCGGCCAGGTTTCTTCTTCTTTAAAACTGCGAGAATCGAAGATTCTCGTTCTGGGAACGCAGGCATTTCTTCTAGTACAGTTGCCTATTTAATTTCACGCAAACATTTGTTATTCAATTTTAAATCTAAATGAAGGAATACACACATACGAATCTTTCAACATACCAATACATCGGTAGAAGCTATTATGCTTAATTGCAAATATTCTGATGCTCTTTGCTGAAGTTCGGCATCCGCGCTACGCAAGTTGCTGTGTTGTCTGAAAACGTCCTGGATTTGGGTCCGTATTTCGGGGAAGAGATTAACAAACTTGATGTAGGTAGATAACAATAACGCTCGTGTCATCGGGGAACACAAGTGATACTAGAATAGACATGAATATGTTATCAAGAAGAAGAATACATATTTTATAATATAAAGAGGTAGAGTACCTTGGAATGTAATAGTTGAAATTGTACGGATGGAGATGAGCGCTGATCACCAGCAATAAGGTTACCAAATTCTCCTAAAATGTATCCGCCGACTTTGACCATGTTTTCGTGACACGCCGGCGCTTGCAGAGCCTAAAATGTTTCTTGTTAAAGCATCGCGTATGGAAAAGATTAAAGTAGGAGTAATAAATAGTTCGATATTTACCTCAAAAACAGTTTTAGCGGCATATCCTTGTACGTCATCTCTGTTAATGACAATCTGTATAACTCTATACCAAACTTCTTCCGAGACATAGTCACCGGCTATCCTGATTAGATTTAGGATAACGTCAACGTACCAAGTATAATCTGTAGCATATTTCTCTGCTAAAATGGCTACCTTTAAAACCATTTCCTCTCTGATAGAATAATCCGCAGTCTCGAGATAGTTTAACATTTCTTGTACTATTTCTTCTGCATTACTCTTATCGCACATGGCATACAATAAGTCTACCGCTTGCTGCCTTACTGACACATCTTTTTCCATCTTCATAGACAATATCACTACCTCTTGATGTTTCTTCACAGCTTCGTGGGAAAATTCGGATGTGGCTAAATGGCACATAGACTCCAGTGCCAAATAACGTAGATTCGTTTCACGATTTGATAAAAATTGGCCCAATTGATTGCACGCGCGTACTAATAAATTTGGTTCGCTATCATTATGAATAATTAGACTAATAGCCTCAAAGAGAACTGCGTTCTTTGCATTAGAATGTTGTACTTTCTTTGATTTTGGTGGTTCTTGAGCTTTATTTAATATCGTTTCCAAACACTCGTTTAATCTTCCTCTGACTCCTGGATCTTCAGCTAAATATACAAATACAATTGTTAATAATGCCATATTATAAATAGGAATTTCTTTGTAACAATTTGTCAGAGATAATTGAATATTTTTCTACCTGGCGGTGTATAATTTTGTAACAATCTTAATAATTTAACAGACAGCCACGGAGCTGGCACGAAATAATAAGTATAATCTTGTAGATCTGTGTAATTCGACGTTACGATCTAAAAATATTATAAAAGATTCGTTATAATAATAAAGAATTAGTTTGACGAGCGGATTCTGCTTGAAATACATACTCTGCTTAATCTGGAAACTGCGAGACTAACGCAGCCTTTGTACTCGTCAGGATTTCTTTTAACGAGTGCATCTATCAACGATGCAGCTGCAGTTACAACACCAAGATGTTGATCGTTCAAAAGATGTACTATGCGAGATGTCCATTCTCCGCTAGGGACAACGTCAGGGGCAGTACGTAATAATCGCAACAAGCACAACGCTGCGCTTTGCTTAACTACATCCATTGTATCCCTGAAATAAAAATATATAAATTGTAATCCCATAAGCACGCGATACAACCTAGAGAAGAATGGAAAGTGCTTACTTACCCTGACACAAGTAACTTTGGAATTTCGTTACCAAATGCTTCTGCCATTTCTTTGCTACCAATATTAGCGATGCATTGCAACGCTAGATTTACATGAATTGGATTGCGAGACGCAAGATCATTTTTTATACTTTGGATTATTAATTTAATGAGATCACTATTGGTATTTACTAGAACTGATATAAAAAGATAACCCTGCAAATAATACATAAATATAGATAGAAAATATCACTTATAAAGCATTCTTATATTTAAATGTATATATATATATATAGTAGATTAATGCCACTTACAATTTGTTTTTCCGAATATTTATTAGAGGAAAGCAAGTTAACTGCTTCCATGTGCCCAAAATCGATATCATGACCGAGCAAGAAAATAAATAGAAGCTTGCACACATACTTTTTCTTCTGATATCCATCCAGCGTCTTATCACCTTTAAACTTGCTACGTATATTTGCCAATTCCTTGTTTATTCTTTTAATTTCTGCCTCTTTACTTTTACCTGAACAATTATTGCATTTTTCATGACATACATGCTTTACAATTAAAACAAAGATCCGTTTTATTAATCTCTTTTATATAATTTAGCAAAGATTTAAAAATGATATCTAATTAATGAAACTTTTGGACACATAATGATTACATAGACATTGTATTGTCATATATATATTTTTTTGAAAAGCTATAATGGCATTATGCCATTTGGCTGTTCATCAAGAGAGCCAAATATTGATTTATTTACAATCAAAACTTAAGCCACTAAATTTTGTTAGACAAATGAACATTTATAATAGGATAAATATATTATCATTGATTACTAACAGAAGTAAATAATAGAACATCTTAATTTGTTTTTAGGGCACATTATATCTTTCCTAAACATTATCAAAATCTTTTTATGCATCCGTGTTTAAAAGCAAAGCTATCAGTAAGATACTCTTATATCGGTTATATCAGGACTCCGCCCCCTGTCTCTTTACACATTTTATACGTCATATAAATTTCAATGGCATCGCATATCTCTCAACTAGTGCACCAATAACGACAGTTTTAGGAGATACATTCCATTTTTATTTCTAATCGCATTCGTCTGTTATAGCATGAAAATATATTAATCGTTGAACTCACAATTCCTAATGTCTGAAATAAAGACAGCTAATCCTCGCATGCCATCACCTCTAACAGCCGGCATCTTGCCTCCTTTTGCTTGAACCACCTGTAAAATCAAATATACCGCCAATGAGTATTCTTTGAGAGAAAATATCTGATGCAGTGTGTTCATTCATTTCGCATGCATAAGACAAAAATGACAGAAATTAAAGAAGATTAGGTAAATTTTCTATTCGTTCTATGATACCAATTTCATTTCTAAGCAATAAATCAAAAATACAGCTTCATACCTAATAAGAAAAGTATTCAAAATAATATGTACAGTTTCTGATTTTGACAGTAGTATCACTCTCGTTAGAATCTCACGTACTCAATAAAAACGATTAGCGGACAAAGGGAGATTCGTAAATCGTCGCGGTATCACTAAGAGAAGGAAGAGGAGGAAGAGGAGGAAAAGAAAAAAGGAAGAAGAGGAGGAAGAGCGGCGGAGGTGAAGAAATTGTGTCGCGAATGAAGTACGACAACGACGACGACGACGACGACGACGACGAAAAGGACGAGAATAGGACGAGAATAGGAGGAAAGAGAAAGAGAGATAGAAGAAGAAGCAGGCGGAGAATAGAATCGTCTGACGTATCGATCGAAGGAGAAAGAGAGTAATAGGAGTGTGTATCGTAGATATTTCGGCGGGGAAGAGAGACCGGAGGCAAGCTGTCTTTTACTCGACGCGCGCGGGGTAACGAGGATATCTGCCGTACGGAATAAATGTTGGCCTGTCTTGTAAGAATCCTCGATAAAACTCTTTTGAACGATCTGTCAGATGAAAGATAGAAATCGTTTATAAGAAAGAATACATACCGATCTGGGTTAAGGACAGCGTTCAAGCGCGGCTCGGTCGCGTAGTGCACGGTGAGCGTGAAACTATTCGCGAGTCGGTGCCAAAGATTTCGTGGCTGTCGCCATTTGCAATCGTTCACTGGTTGACGGCTCGACGGTAAAGAACAACGCGCATGCGCTATGGCAAGCGCGCGAAAAAACTTTATTCTTTAAATTGTTCGAGCGCGCGCCACTATTTTCTCGTCTAACTTTCTAATCGATTGGTCGATAGGACATGTTCCTCTAGTTGCTCGATCGATTATCTCTTCTCAAGCTAATTATTTTCTTTGATTAATTTATAAAAACTGTAGGAAGTATTGCACAAATAATTATTTCAACTAGGATTAAGTTCGTATTGTAATCATTACGTTCTGATCAGTCGCTCATCATTTTATTTCTTTTCTATTCTTTTGTACATTCATGAAAATAACGTTTAATGAAAATAATCTACGTACGAGCTAATTCAACTCGTAACACACATATACTTGCATCTAAATATATATAATTTAGATTTAAATATATTTTTAAATTTATAATTTACATAGTAATCCCATTGTTTTTATCTTGTTGTATTTTTTGCAATAAAAGTTCTATTCTCTCCTTCATCACGGGCTGACCCTTCTTCGTTTTCTTCGATAACTTTTTATACTTTTGCATTTTTTTCTCCTTGTATTTCCGTAAAGCTTCTTCCTTTTCCGTTTTTATTCTTAACATTTCTTCTTTCTTTCTTTTCTTATCTGCCTTCTTTTGTAAATATTCACTCCTTGCTATGTCAAAAAAGCTGAGACTTTTTTTTGGCTCGCTAATGCAATTAATAAAACATTAATAGATCAAAATTCGAAGCAAATTGGTTGAACTTTGAAGAGTTGTTGACAATTGTTTACATTTAATGATCTTACCTCGTTTCAGTTTTAAATTCAGATTTATTCTGCTGACCATATTCATCCTTGTGATATTGTTTATAAAAATCACGTAAAATAGCTAACGTTGTTCGTAGTTGCCATTTATCAACTATCAAAAATATATACATTGAAAGCATTAGAATCTAACCTAAAAATAATTAACGATCGCTAATCACGATGACTTATAATTCTTCCATTTTCTTACCCTTATATTTATTACTATACTTCTTCATTCTATATTTTTTCTTGTCAAATATCTTTTCACTTTTTGATATTCTTGAATCATTATTAAACTTATATTTATTTTCAACCTTTTTCTCCTGTCGCTGCATTGCGTCGTTTTTCATAACCTATGTAGATATGTATCCTAGTTTGATTAATTTTCGTTTATAAGTACCAGAAATTGCCGCCAGAGGGATTAAAATGGCGACAAGTGGCGCCTCAAGGGGCAACTATTCAAATGTCTTATTCTTGTTTGTGACTTTCTATAAGTAACATAGTCTATGATCATCGTTATCTTATTCACGAAGCTCCGGAATAAGCTCTAATTCGATGTAATGGTTCAATCTCGCCTCCTTACTTTATTCAATCTTATTAGATTTCAAGCCATTGCATTCGAAGATTATTCCCCGTTTTTAGGTTAGATTATTATCTTTTTCTAATATAGTACTTTCTTTTTTTTATTCATTTCGTGTTGTTATTTGTTCGTTTCTATTTCAGAAGAACAATGAAAGAGTAATAATTCTCAAGTAGAAGTACCTTTATATAAATGCTTTCAATTGTTACGTCATGAAATGAAGAAAGGTTAAGGTACTTGCGATACAATGATGCATTCTTGGCAACAATCCACCTTTCGCATTAGCACGCGCGCTAATATAAATACATATTACATGTATTATCTAGAAAGACGACAATTTATAGGTAAAAATAATAAAATAATGTTGATTACACAAGATATTTGTTGCAACGCGCAGCACCGATGTCTCTCGTTCGATAGATATCATCGATTTAAAATTCAAAGAAGGAAAATCGTTTGAACAACGTTAAGAGAAAAAGAAGATCAATAGAAATAACATTGTTGAGAAGGATTCGCTTAAAGCGTTTTACCTTTTGAGTAAGAATAATAATTGTATGAAATCTTTGTAATAAAGGATAACTCGTATCTAAATGAAGTTTAACCCTTTCAGATGTAAATGTGTATCTGCTGGTTACCAGGAATCTTTTCTTTGGAAGTGATCAAAACGTCAAATGTCGAAGGATTTCGTTAGACATTATGCTCAAGTTTGGTACGTCGAAGAAAAGAAGGAAAGCAACTTCGTGGAAGAGATAGCATCTCCTCGGTACGCGCCGAGAGTTATTAATAGCTAAGCAAATCCGACACAGCCCTAGTATCCGAGGCCAGAGACGTTCGAACGAATTCTTTAAGCGTTCAACGAATCTCTCTCTCTCTCTCTCTCTCTTTCTCACTATCTCTTGACCATTCTTTAACGATTCAATGTCGAGGATAGGAAGAAAATAGGACGGTTTCTAGAACTGTTTGTCTTATCTTCCTCGAAGAACGAAGATCTCGGTCGCAATAGATAATAGATCTGATCGGATTGGATGATCTTGTATGCAACTTTGGGATAGGCAAACAATTTGTAAACTTTCTTGAAAACCCTTACAACTAGATACGGTCATTCGTATCATGTGTAACGAATTCATGCTCTGTCCATATTAGGGACGTTGTGACTCGTTCTATCGATCAGCGTAACCCCCACATAGATGACGTCATGCGAGTCAAGTTCCCCCACGCAGAGAAAAGACAAACGTTTGAAGATTTTGCTAACTATGTTTAAAAGAGTGAGAAAAGAGAGAATGAAAACCGGTTTGCAGGTCTCTCTTTTCGAGCATTTACTTTGGACCGCAAGCTTCGAAGATTCTGACATTGACACAGTTTAATCATCGGCCTTCCTTTTCTCGACAACTTATTTCTTCTTTTAGCGACCTTATCTGTGTGATGTAGTGTGGTCACACATTATATATGACAACACGTTTATAATGTCTACGTTGGCCGACGACTTACGTCATTTATGACATGCATTTTTAAATATTTCAATCAAATTAATCAAATCTTATAATTCTCCAGCTGATCTAGTAATTCGTAATCGTTGATTTAGATTGATTTGTCACGTTAATTATTAAATGATAGAATTATATTATCTAGGTTCGTTAATATCGATCCGAAAGCTTTTGATAGACCGCCGTAGTCTAAATAGCCAATTATCAGCGTGAAAATCGAATTATCCGCGACTAAATCTCGTTAAACTCATTCACGTTTCGCGGGCGAGTTGCCAAGGAATTCGAAATGCCGAAGGAAAAGCGATGTAAAAATATTTCACGGTGTGTTTCGAAAGAAATATTTTCGTTCGAATGAATCGATCTTTAGTGAATAAGAGAGTCTCTTTAATATTTGACATCGTTTTACCATCGACTGGCACAATCACCTCGGAATCTAATCGATTTTTAAAAAGAATTCCGCGTCAGCACCCGATTAGATAGAACATTATTTATAATTTCTATTTATTATTTCCTTATTAAAAGGGCACTTCAATAAGGAAACGATTGTAAGATGTATTAGTCATCGCATTTCTCTCGGTATTCAATGAGTCTCTTATCTAATTTTGAGACGATGTTTCAACTACGCCTACGAAAATCTACTTATTTACGTTCTGCATTCGCATCTTGTGTTTTTTTTTCTTTTTTATATTAATAACAATCGATTGGAAAGTATATATTATTGATACATTAGGGTTGAGTCATAAGTTACTTACGTTGCAACTAAATGTTATTTAACGAAAGCAAAATAAATGTCTAATAATAAAAAAAAAACGAAAGTTACACTTATGACTTAACGTAATATATTAGCGCAAAAATATGCATCAGGGGTTGCGTATTTTATGCACATCCATTTGAAACGGAATTTTGTACTAATTAATGAAACACGATGATTAATTACAGTAACGTTAATATTATTTTCCGGACAATCGAAATTTGAAGTAAACTTTCAAAATGAAATGATTTAAATATCGAGCGCGTCTAACTTCGAGATATATCGATATTCGATAGGTCGAGCCGCGTGTTAGCGAACGATGATAGCCGAGAGTGGGCGAACAAAACCGAAAGGAGCCGAACGTTTCAATGATCTTCGCGTAACTATTTAAGGAGTTGGGAGTAAGCCGCGCTCATTCCTAGAACAAACGTCGAAGGGTACGGTTTTTGATTCATTTTTTTTTTCATTCATCGTTGCTCGCGATTACTAATTTACAAGTTTTTCTAACACGTGTCTTGAAGAATCTCGATTATATCAAGTAGCATCTTTTCGAGTGGATCAGTGAAAGGGAAATAAAGAAAGAAAGAGAAGAGAGTAGAAGATAATAAAAAAAAAAAAAGATAAAAAGAGATAGAAATATCAAGGAGGAAGAGAGAGAGAGAGAGAAATAAAGAGAAAGAATAGATTATAAGTTTTGTGTACACGGAACGAAGAAAATATGGCCGATAGTGGAATTAAGCGCAACATTCCCATCAAGTTGGGTGACTTTAGCGTCATTGACACCGAATTTTCCAACATAAGGGAACGTTTCGATGCCGAAATGAGGAAGATGGAGGACGAGATGTCGCGATTTCGCAGCGAGCTCATGAATCGCGAAAGCAATTTCTTTAAGAGTACCACCAGGTCAGTTTTTTTTACTTTACATATAATATAATTTGCGTATACTTTGTATTACAATATATATATTCTAAGTTCATTTTAATATTTGATAATTTGACACAAATAAGGGAATTGTGAAAGGGCAGCGGTACTACAGCACGTTGACATTTATAATCTAGGACAGATCTCGATTATAACATTAATTAATGTTCTTGTTTAAAATACTTATCAATGGGTCGTAATGTTCTGAGTAGATAATTATCCAATAGAGATAGAGAAACGGTCAAGGTGTTTAAATAAAGACGAAGCAAAAACGATACTCGTAAATATTTACTACGTTATATGATCAATCATTATTACGTATTAGCATTGTACCGTGATATGATCACGTTTTCTTGTTAAAATTCATACGCGATTGGTCAGAATCGTCGAGGGATCGGTACGCATTTCGATTTCAAGATTTGTCACTTCTTTTATTTTTGAAATATTCAAAATGACGTTCGATTTTTCAATCATACCATCATTTTCTTTCTCATACTCTTTCTCTTCCTCTGCAAGGCTTACATAGGTCGGGGTACGTTCCAGCTATTTTTAGATCTTCCGTCACTGCATTCGAAGACGCAACCCAAACTCAGCTTCACGATTTTCAATCTTGTATTATACGGGATAACGTGGGAGTTATGTACAGTACACACGTGTGAAAGAAAAAGAAATAGGGTGAAGGGAAAGAGGAAATGAACAAAAGAGACGCGTACAGATGTCCTCCCTTTTTCCACTTTAATGTAAGACGGATCGATACGCGCGTGTTTGTGTGTCTGTGTTTTATGACGAGACAGTAATTTGTAGGACAACATTACAGCGAATCGTTAAAAATACTTCCTCGCGTGTCACCAGTTGTAAAATAAATACATGATTGATGTTAAAAGTATTCTATACCCTTTTTGCGATTAACCAGAAATGGATTACCCATTTCAATCCCATTTGAAAAAAAGGACCCTTAACTAGAAAACTTTGCATAATACATTAAATGGATGGAATCACCTTTCGCGAGTCCCAGGTGTGCCTGAAGAGCACTTCCGTTGTCGAATGCATCGTTTCTCGCAAGACGGGTCCCGATACTGAAGTCATTTCTCGGTTGGTGTGTCCCTGACAGTGGTAACACGTTGCATGTTCATCAGAAATTTTTTTCCCCCACTATCTTTTCGTACGATCAAGCATCGGGAGTTGGTACGACACACGGATGGACCGAATACTATGCGCAATAGTTTTAACGTAACCTTGCAATTTGACGTATGCGTTTTCTGCTTATCGCTGTACACAATTTCTTGTTTTTCTATTATAATTATTGGTTTATCCACGCGACATAATGATTTTTACTCAACGCGACGAAGATCTTTATCCTTCGAGGCATAAAACTGTCATCAAGTTACGGTAGGTTATGAATTTTAAAAGCCGAAAAAACTGTAACAATGTGTATCGTGTTTTAAGGTTGCGTGAACAAATGATTGATGAGGTAATTGGGTTTTAAATAATTGCGTCAGAAAAACTTTGAAATCGATAACGAATACATTGTAACCTTTCTCGCTAGATATTTTTTGCGATTATAAACAAAAGAATAGTTGAAAAAACAGTCGAAGTAGTTCTTCTTCGTGCAGGCCAATAAGTTCGTTGAAGTTCGTTCAAGTTCTAAATTGTTAAGTGCAACGTGTTATAATTGTGCTTCCTTTCAACGTCTGAGCTTTCATTGACGAGCCGTCAGAAGTTAACCCCAGCTTTTAACAATTACCCCACTCGAGTAACCATGCACGATGCGTGCTGAAGAAAGATTAGCTCGCACGAACGAGTCCTGTCTAACTATACATAACTTCCTATAGATTTTACTCAATGAGGGACTAATTCCTCTACTTATCTTACCATATACATCAAAGATATTTCATCGCACTATCGTTTAGGAGTTTGTTTTTTACAGCAAGGAAGATAAGAGTTCTCACCCCTTTCGCAAATCTTATTTTAAGAAGAAATATCGAAAGAATTTGCTTAAAAATATGGATCAAAGATAGTTCGATATCGATATCGAAATGCGTCCTCGACATCGTCGATTCCTCCTATCGGATTTTGAAAGGAAAATAAAAAAGATTAGACGTTAGATATCATCTCGAACGATATACCTAAATTTGGATTATCATTCGAAAGTGTTGTTCGTGAGAGATATTGCAATAACGCGAGAAAGTGCGATAACCCGCAATAACTTGGCTCTACTGATAATCCGAAAAACTTGAATAAAACAAATCAAACCAAAAAAAGAAAACTAACCCCAGCAACAACGAGAAATATTTAAAAAAAAAATAAAATAAACCACGCTATTAATTAATAATCTTCCCAACTTTTATTCCGTTCCTTAATTCCCCTTTTTCTCTGACTCTATTTTTTGTCTTGCTTTATTTCTCCATTTCCGCCTGAACTCTATCTGCATTGGCACGCGTTGGGTGACTAACAACGACTACAACAACAAATGTGAAGTCGGCATCACACGAGCAGCAGCGAACACAAAACCTCGACGACCTCAAAGTTGGATGGTTGGGACAAGGCCGACCCTACGGCATCATCGGCACGATCAGCGTTCGATAACTTTAAAAGGTGAACTTGCTTCGACAACAACAACAACAACAACAACAACCACGACGAATGCATCCAAGTGCATCGGCCAGGCCAACGAAAAAGAAAATAACCAATGTTTTCCAAGAAAAAAACCATTTGATGTCACCCATACCACCACCCAGTTATACTCGTAGAAGCTACACACTCGTAGAAACCCTTATTCCCGTTTCTTAATTCCTTTGTTTATCCAAAGCTTGCTGCTCGCAAACTTCATGTAGAACGTAGTAGAAACCTAATGTATTTATTAGATTGTACTTTTTTTTTAAATAACATGTTAGTCCTAGCGTTTTATTTCTTATAGTAATAGTTTACTGCGTTCACGATCAATTTATAGATTCACAATTCCGTTCATCACGTTTGGAAGAAAAAAATATAAAAAGAAAAGGAAATTATTTTTCTTCCAATATGTTGTATATAGATATATTATCTATCCTATTGGTTTATACGTTCATAATTGCATTTTGTCTTCGTTTTCGTCTTCGTCTTCATAGCACAGTGATCGTACATTGATCAATTAGGCAGGCAAATTGTACATCTTCATCTCTTTGTATTTTTCCTTTTGCATTTTTCCTCAATGTACTCTGCATTATCATCGTAGGTTATAAAAATTCATAAATGTGAAGATCGCTGTCCAACTTTGGCGAGCTTAATCGAATCGAAAAACTATTAAAAATATTTCGAAACAAAATATTCGCTAAATTATGTTGTGAGTCAGTTGGACAGTTGAATCTGATTAAACTTCAGCCAAATAGTTTTGTTCTACTCGTTGTTCGTTTCTTTTTCATTACGTTATTTGTAATAGGATTGATTAATAAGATTCTAATCGTTGATTTCGTTTGATAAAATTTCAGTACGACGACACAACAGAGCAGCCAGAACAGCTCGCTGAGTCCTCAACATGATTCGACTTGGTTGGATGGTCTTAACAGTCCTCTCATACAGGATGAGGGTGACAGTAAAATGTTGAAACTACGATTTGACGTGTCTCAATACACACCCGAAGAGATCGTCGTCAAGACCGTGGACAACAAACTATTGGTGAGTTTACCCAACCGTATTTTCAGCCTAAAATAATCTTCTTAGGGTGAATCAAAAATTCCTACATTGAAATTGGGTGAATTTTCACAATGCGCACGCAAGCGACAGAAAAATTTAACAGAATGAAGTTAGTCGACAAACTGAATTTTAGGTAAACTGTTATATCTATACATCAAGACATTTATTGTTTTATTTATGTGTTTTGAAGTTATTTAATTATTACATACGGTGGTGATTGATATTAAATAACTGTGAATATTAGTATAAAAGCTTTTTTTTGAGGTTATTTGAAGTTAACTGTGTGAAGTTTGTAATTTTATTAATAATGAAGAGGAGATTAGTTGTTGTAAAATTTACTTGGGACAATATTAACTTAAAAATATTTGTTTGTTTCACCCTAATAGTTTTTCAAATGAAAGAACTTCGACGTGAAAAATTATATTAGGCTGACTCATGGATACCGGCGCGAATGTTTTACGCAACCCTGCTGCAGTTTGGCAAGATGCAAATCTGGTTCAGTGTTTTTGCGCAATTGGCGCCAATATTATTAGTTTGGCTAATTATTATTAAAACCATATAGCGTCCAATTGTTTATATATTAAACGTGTTAGTATCTAGTCGTTATATTTTGGAATACTTTGGAGGAATATTTGTTGAGTTCTTTGCGAACGACCTGGAACGTTCTAATTACATTTGCTTACGTCACTTCCCGTCCGGGGAAACTCAGATCACAAACTTGTGCTTTGTGTTAGGTGTAGAAGAGGAGTACAATGCATCTAGCAGAACGAACGATACTTTGTTTCATTAGATACGCTAATTATATTAGAGCTTATCTATCTAAACGAATACTTTTGAAAATATTCTTCTGGTCATAGAAGATGATAGAGATTTCGAGAAAAGACGGTTTTCTTCTTCTTCTACTTCTGCTTCTTCTTCTGCTTCTTTGGCCGACGTTCTCGCTGAGGCTTAGGATAAAAATAACCGCTACCAAAAATATATTTTATGCCAACCCGTCACGGCGAAGAAACCAGGATAATATTCGACCATTATATGAAGAGTTATTTCTCTACTAAAATATTAGAAACAATTCCCGTTTACTTATTCTTCTTCTTCTTCTTTTATATTTTTCTTTTCAACATTTCTTTTAACCTGTTATATATCTTTATTTCGATCTAACATTTTTTTCTCTATTTTATTTTTTTCTACCATGATAAGAACGAAATTATTTTCTTATTCTTCTATCATTCATCTTAGAACGTATACACGCATGCGATAAGATAATAAGAAATTATTAAAACAATCAAATGATCGATTCCCCTTTCTATCTGCTAGTTATCTTATTTATAAACATAAAAAAAATAATTAAAAGCGCTGTGAGAGAAAGATAGACGTATCGTTTTTACAATTAGGAGAAAAATATAATACGATGTCGTTATGCAAACCCACGAGACCAAGGTCATTGCACTGTTTCTTTTCTATCCCTTTTTTTCTCGCTCGATAAAAGGTCTCTCCTTGACTTTAATTTAATTTAATAATCAAAATTATCCTCTCTCGTATTATTATTATTTTAAAATAAGATTCTTTCTACATTTGATATACTTTACATGAAATAAAAGCAAACGCAAAACGATATCGTATCTTTTTACATTGAGTTACGTCATCCGTCATCGAAGCCAATTCATCATCCATTCCTTTTGTAAATGCAAACGAGAAGGTGCCCAGCCTCATTTTTTTTTCTTCTTTCTTCTTGTTCGAGCTTTGGATAAAAACAAAATGGCCGTTCGAAATCGATCTCACGATTCGACAAACATTTTAATCATTTTCTCTATACGTGTCTTCTTAAAAAGAAGGGGACAGGATGGATTGCATACTCGAAAGCAGGTTGCTGATTTTAATCGTGGTCAAGGACCAATTTATTCAGGTTGAAAAGGCCTCGGACAAAGAACACTGTCCTTAAAAGGCCCCTTGTTGCATATCAAGGACGATTAAACTGAACGTAATCGCAGATAAGTAGTTCATTTTTATTTTGCATCGTGATCAGGGAAAACAAGAATACTTTGTATGTGTTGTTTTTCTCTAGAAATAGAAGATAGATTAAAATGAAACAGAATTATCCGAGTCGCAAATAAAAGATAGAGAAGAAGGGACGGAAATATGTAAAGAGAAACTCTCGCGATGACTCATCAATGATCCGTATTTAGTTACTTATGTAATTCCAGCACGTCTCTGAACCCAACCAAGATATATTATATATTTATTACACTATAGTTTACAAAATTGTACTTTTTATCTGTTTACGTGAATTTTATGATTGATATAATGTTCACTTATGACCTGTTTTAGTCAAATCTAACTTCAACAATTTCTGTGCAACTCGAGTTATTTTGTTTTCGATTTTTATCATTTATGCGTATTTATTAATCGATAACGTGTGTATTTTAATGTGTTAAAATTAATATCTGAGAAAAAATAGAACTGATAAAAAGATTCTAATTATATATTTGAAATCTGTATAACAGCTAAACATTTTTTCGGCAACAGATGTACTCTGTAAACTAGTGTCATATATATTTATATTATTTATCAATTGTTGAGACGAAAATGAATGGCTTGAAATTGAATAGAATCAAATGGAATCGATTGAAATACGAAATCAAAACTGACCCCTATCATATTTGAAAATAGAAATGCATAAAAAATACATGATGATCGAACGGTTAAAAGTATGATACACTGATATACAGTGCAATAGTTGGTAAGACGATATTTAAATGGAGGATGAGCTTAAATTACTAGGTTTCACCTAGTCTAGTAACTTCACGTTTTATCTACATTTATATTCCATTCTAGTTGCTAACTTCTAAGATTACATTTAACGTAACTCTGTTTTAAAAATAATGAAGAACAAACCGATTTTAATTCGAGTCGAATGTACAGCTGGGGGATTCTTTTTCGATTTGTTTTAACGAACGAAAAAGAGACGAAAATAGATCGAGAGTTAGAGAGAGAGAAGTCAAATTTAAAAGTAGAACGTATTCTTGCGCGAAGACAAGGTGAAGGCTGCGTTCCTTGGCACCAGATTACTTTTAGAGAACCCTAATCGCGAATTGGTAAGATTAGTTAGCGCCTTTTTTATATAACAACACACCCGTTAGAGTGAAAACATTATCGCATTGTCCTCTCAAGCGTGTCCTCCTATGCACCTGCATTTTTTTTCTATTCACTTTGAACCCACCTCCTTTTCTTTTGACGAGAGATAAATTTCATCACCCGGCACACCTCCCACCGAGTCAGTCATTGTTTTTCGATGATCCTCTTTTGATCGTCATCGAACCGAATAATAAATGTTCATCTTCTAATCGAATTCTTTGCTTCGACACGCATGGAAACATTCATTTCCTTGTTTAAGTTATTTACTCTTTAGAGACTTTAGAAAGAATTGACTATAGTTTATTAGAATGAAATCCGCGTGTTTTCTATACACGTCGATGACGTTACGATAATAACCGTGAACCGATGACATAATCAAAGATTTGCAAGATTGAAAGACCAGTAACGTTGCACATTTTGTTTTCTTTAATGTTAAATTATTAGTTATTTTACGTATAAAATTGTGTTAATTGTTTGGATTGTAGAAAGCTTTCGAGGAAGCACCTTTTTCCTATATTTCTCGTATATCGATTCGAGTCATAGTTTGCTTGGGTTGTTTCGGCTTGGGTCGCGTTAACTCGGCCTTCGTCGGTTTTCTTTCTTTCTTTCTACATATATGTTTATATATGTGTATGCAGTTAAACCTTGGATTGCGAGTAACGTGGTTTACGAGTGTTCCGCAAGACGAGCACAATATGTTAATTTGATGAACAAGCATGATGACTTGCTTGCAATAAAGTAGAAACAAATTAGCCGATGCAAAGTATTTCTTTCATTTTATTCCCATAGTAAACGAAAATTTGTTTTTCAAATTTTGCGGTAACTCGTGAGATTGTATTGAAACTATAAACCCTATGGGCCCTGTGAAAAATAGGAAGAAGAAGAACGAGAAAGAAGGTATTAAAAAGAAAGAAATAATGACGATAGAAATAAAAAAGGAAATCATCGATAAACATAATCGTGGTATGCGTGTAGCAAACCTAGCTAAATATTACAACAAATCAACGTCAACGATTTGTACAATATTGAAGAGGAAAGAAGAAATAATGGGATTGGATGCAGCTAAAGGTGTTACGAGAATATCGAAACAACGGCCACGCGTTTTGGAAGATGTTGAAAAATTGGTTTTACTGTGGATAAACGAGAAACAATTAGCAGGTGATATTGTAACTGAGAATTTGATCTGCAAGAAGGCTAAAGTTTTGTATAACGATCTCGTAAGTAAACTGCCAGGTACTTCAGCAGAAAACGAAGAAAGTTTCAAGGCCAGTAGGGGATGGTTTGATAATTTTAAAAAACGTAGTGGGATTCGTACTGTTGCGAGACATTGTGAAACTGCGAGTTTCAATTGTAAGGAAAGTCAAATGTTTGCTGACGAGTTTCAAAACCTAATTGTTTCGGAGTGTTATCTGCCACAGCAAGTTTTTAACTGCAACGAGACCGGACTTTTTTGGAAAAAGATGCCTAAAAGGGCCTACGTTGAGGTAGAAGGGCAAACAATGACTATGAAAGACCGTCTTACTCTTTTGTTCTGTGCTAATGCAAGCGGTGATTACAAAGTCAAACCTTTACTAGTCTATCATTCTGAGAATCCGCGTGCTTTCAAAAAATGCAAGCTGCAGAAGAATCAATTAAAAGTTATGTGGAGATCAAACAGCAAAGCTCGGATCACTCGTATTTTATTCGTTGAATGGATCAATGAAGTTTTCGGTCCTACAGTGAAAAAATATCTATTAGAAAATAATCTACCGGTCAAAGTTTTGTTAATTATGAACAATGCTCCTGGTCATCCTTTAGATCTGGAAAACGATTTATTAAAGGAATTAGAATTTATTAAGATCAAATTTCTACCAACTAACATTACTTCGTTACTCCAACCCATGGATCAGCAGGTTATTTCTAATTTTAAAAAACTTTACACGAAAGAATTGTTTCAACGTTGTTTCGAGGTAACCGAAGGAACAAACCTTACTTTTCGAGAATTTTGGAAAAATCATTTCGACATCGTGAATTGTCTCGACGTCATCGATAAAGCTTGGAACGGGGTCACTAAGGATGTCCTTAATTCTGCTTGGAAAAAACTCTGGCCTAATTGCGTTATTGAACGTGATTTTATTTATGAACAGGAGTTGCCAATTGTCGATGAAATTGTATCTTTAGGAAAGACCATTGGATTGGAGGTGAATGAGGATGATATTCAAGAATTGATGGTGGAGGAACATGAACAGGAACTGACCACCGACGAATTAATGGATCTGCATCGTGAACAACAACAACAACAAGAGATTATGGACAATATTTTGTCAGACGATGAAGAGGATAATACGATGGAGGAATCCCTCAGTTCAAATAAAATCAGGGAGATGTTAACAATCTGGGAAACGGTGGAACATTTTGTTGAAAAATATCACCCAAACAAAACTTCAGCAATGCGAGCAGTAAATCTTTTTAACGACAACGCAATGTTACATTTCCGTCATATCCTCGAAAGGAGACAAACAAGTTAGGTTTTCTGTTACATTATCACCAAAAGAACATGATTCGAATGAACCAATAGACAACAGTGCTCTCGTTAGTGATACTGAAACTTGTTCCACTTGATAACGTTACTCATTTGCATCCCTTTCTCATCTTTTGTCTACCAAGCACGATTTTTTGTTTAAAGGTACAGTGCGAATTAATTTATATTATTTTATATGAATTTCTTATGGCAAAATTCGCTACATGCTTTGAATTGCTAATGCATTTCCGGAACGAATTATACTCGCAAAACAAAGTTTCATCGTATATATTCCGAGCTTTCAGTACTTTTCTATTCTTTATCATTACTTACATGTATTGTATACATTTATACACAATTCTAGCTTTATTACGTTAATATAAATGTTATATAAACCAGGATTACCTTTTATCCATCTTTATCTTTTAAATATATACACCATAGGAATCAAAGTAGATCTACATATTCGTTTCCATCTTTTTTAGATTCTATTTTTTCTTTGTCAAAGTATACTGAAAATGAAATAATTAGATAGATAAAATATATGCTCGGTCTGGTGAAATTATCTCAGTATATACTGACCTACGTTCCTTTCATGCAAGTAGATTCTTAGAGTACATAGTTGTTGGTCAGCCAGCGAGAATGATTCATTGTCACGACGCGACACGACAAATAGGTCAACCCATTCCTCGCGAATCGTCTAGCTAGTATTTTCCTAGCAAACTATTTTTATCAAGCTTTTTAACAACGAGGTTATATCCCATAAAATAAAACTAAGAGAAAGAAATATTGGAAAGTAGAAAATAAAAGAGAAAGAAGAAATATAGGTCGAAGGTGTGTTTAGCTTGTCGTTTAGCTTGAAAGGACTAATAAAGCAAACATACTATAGAAAACTATACAGCGATCCTTTATTACTGATGTCACGCAAACCCAAATGCAGAAACATTTTCTTTATTGATTTATGTTAATCTACAATCAAGATTTGTTTTTTCTTGTTTTCCTATTTCTACAGTTTCGTTGGATGATATAATAAATGATTATGATTTTGTAGGTTCACGCCAAGCACGAAGAGAAAACTGAAAGCAAATCCGTCTACAGGGAATACAATCGTGAATTTTTGCTGCCCAAAGGAACGAATCCAGAAAGCATCAAGTCGTCGTTGAGCAAGGATGGTGTTTTAACCGTTGAAGCTCCTCTACCGGCTATTGGTTCTGGCGAAAAATTGATTCCCATCGCGCACCAATAAAAATTCTTCCATCCAACCCTCCACCTCTCCTTTCTCTCGTCCGAAATTCATACGACCTATTATATTATCCCAAAAGAGCTTTCCTTCAAAAGCTTTTTACTTCTTCCATACCGAACAACAACAGAAAGAAACGTTGCGAAAAAATAAAAAGAAAAATAAACACTCGCCACCTTTCTACACCTAAAATATAATCCCAATACGATTCAAAGTCATCTGATTTTTTTTAACACTTCTTTTTTTTTTTTTAATCAACTTCAATGATCAAGAAACAAACGATTCGACCTAACGCATGTGTGTGTAATCTTTTTTCGATGAATTTATAAATGTTTTCTGTAAAGAAAAAATACATTTGCGCGCAAAAACAAAAAACCGAAAAAATAAAAAAAAGTGATGGAACGTGCAAAAGATAAAAGATATCAAAAAGTATAGAGATAATAATATTACTAATTATATTATATATACACACGCGCACTCGCACGCGCACATATATATATATATATATATATATTATATATATATTGATATTTGTAAAAAACAAAAAAACAAAAAAAGGAAAAAAATGTTTTTAATTTTTACGCGTAAATTGGATTTCTTTGTTTGATACGATATTATACACTTGTAATACTCTGAGGAATAACGCATTAATTGCTTAGCATGAGAGATATGCAATGCCTTTGACAAAGTATCTCTTTTTATTTTACATTATTTTTTTGATTGCGTATTCGTACGCACGTATCCTCCGTAACCCGCTTCGAAAGCATTGGTATACGTGTTGTTTTTTAATTTTGCACCACCACCACGAGCTTGTACGTGTAAATGGAAGATGATCGATTTCTTGTATCGATAACTTATATACTTGTTAGTTTAGATGTACGTTAAAAAGACCCGTAACAACGATGCTTAACGTAATTTAAAGTTTATTATGATCAATTATTAATTATTATTTATGAGTATGTTAATCGTCGAAGGTAACGCAAGAATATGAAAGTTTCGATAAAAATAAAAAAAAAAAAAATAAAATTAAACACGCACGACGAATGTAGTAAGTGATATATCTCTTCTTCTTCTTCTTTTATTTTTTTTCAACATCTTTTATTTAACAAAAAATATTCTGTCGCTTTGTACAGAGAGTATTTGTATATGCGAATATAATTATATTCTTAGTACCATCGTACCATCCTTAGATAATTCTTACACTGTCCCTTTTACTTTTCTTCCTTTTTCTTTTCTTTTCTTTTTTTCTTTTAAATAACACCTTAAGAAATACATACTAATTTACATCGTAAAAAAGAACAATATTAAACAACGTGATAATGATTGATAATGTCCAGTAGAACATATTGAAGAAACGAAGATAGTAGCGTTTGATCATCGATAAAATTAGCTAGACACGTTTTCTTCAATAACTTATACTACCATTTATTATTTCGCGAGTATTACGATACGAATGATAAGAGATACGTTTTTTACGCCTATCCTATTTATTTGATTTACTCCATTCCGGTTATTTCTAAAGCTTACAGACGATTCGAATTGACTTTTTTTCTCGCAGTGCTTTTCTTCTTTATCTATTTATTTTGATTAGAAAATAGAGAATTTTGGTTTGATACAGACCTCTCTTTCTCTTTTACTTTTTGGCATAGTTGTCTACAAGATATTTTTTTACGTCTAGACACAATAAAATAACATATAATAAAAAAATCATTAAATTAAATTCTTGATTAAAATCGACAATCGTCGAATGTTTAAAGAAATTTAGTTAAGTAAAATAAAAAATAAATGTCGGATCCTAGTCGGGTCAATTAGTTTCTCTTGATAAATAGTGTATAGAAATGTAGAAATGTCTTGATTTCATAGACCCGGTATCTCTGCAGAAAATAATGGTGCATCAGCCGCCGTGAAGGTTGGAGATTTTCCTTCCCTAGCAATGCGTAAAGCTTGATGCACCGATACGGTATCCAACTCTTTTTGATTAGGTTTTTCATTGTCGAGACAAATATCAACAGCTCTCTTTCCAAAGGGCTCCAAGACTTTGACTCGGTAATCTACTATAGTCGATACAGGATTCCCAGTCAATCTCAAGTCTTCGAGACAAGGCAAGTGACCGATATTTTTAACCTCTTCGATTTTTTCTATACGATTGCAACTGACATCGAGACCTTCCAAAGAGTACAACTTGGAGAAACTAGCCAACGAGGTTAATTTATTTTGCGACAAATCTATGTAGACTATGTAACCTAGTTTAGTATGCAAATCATCGGGCAAGGTAGTAAAGTTATTCGACGCTAGATAGATCTGAGACAATCTTGGTAATAACGTAACGTTGGATATCTCAGATAAAAGATTATTATTTAAAACGAGAACTTCTATGTGTGGCATCAGTTTGATAGCTTCGTCTATGACTTCTATTCGATTGTCACTTAGATCTAAGTGAGTTACCTTTAACCACACGTGAGAATCATTCGCGTTGTTTATATGTTTGTGAACTTCCTCGCACATTGCAAGCTCGACGATATTTCTTAGCTTCGTGTTCGTAACTCTGAGAACTTTAACGGTATCTCGAACGTTTCCCATATTATAGATCTTATCGACGGGATATCGGTCTATCGTTAATTCTTCGATATTTTTAAAACTCGACAATTCAATGGATAAAGAGGAGGAATAAATGTTGCTATTTTTATACGGCTCGGTACTACCTAAGATTGTCAAATTACTCAAATGACTATTAAAATCCAAAACGTGACTAAAGTCATACTTCTTATCTACGACCTCCATGATAGGACACGGATGTTTTAATCTTTCGCTGATCGCATATAACTGAAAGAGTAAGTATATTATAGATTAGTTTGACTTATCGCTCAAACTTTATTCCTGCAAATACATTGAAAGAAGAAACAAACTTTACTTACTTCTACTGGATTAAATTTGTAACTTTTAGAATTCTCTAACAAGTTACAGCCTTCGGTGAACAATTCCATTGCCATACTTTGTAATAAAAAGAATATATCATAGATGTGTAGATCCAAGAAGACGGCCAATTCCCTGGGCATAGCTTTCTTCAAATAATTGTACACTGCGTTCAAGTATTTTTCCAAACTGACCCTGCGCTTCTCCACAAAGGCTTCGCATTTATTACCGATTAGTTTTTTCGGTGGTAAGATATCCTTTTCCACGCAGTGCTCCATAACCAATTTCTCATGAAGCTCCACAAAGTCGTTGTACCTTTTAAATGTAAATTATTATCATCTTTAACTTTGCAAAAAACATTTGTAGCATAAAACATATCGCTGATGCGACATCCAAAGGTGCAACTTTAAAAGCAGCCCGATGAAGACAAATGTGAAAGGAAGGAAATATAGACAGACAGACAACTATGCACTCTGCACTTTACACTTAATGCTTTACCTGTGTTTCACAGTCCACTTGACGGAAACTACCTTAACCTCGATGCAGTAATAAGTGATACCATCCAAGGTGTCAACCGATGGTATTTTAATATTAACATTTTCCTGATTCAAAAGGAGACACGCCATTACATTTGACGAATTGGACAAAGTTCTTGTTCGAGAAATGACGTTTAAGTTGATTTGATTGAGAGGTTATCTCACTCGGCCGGACTTGAAATCACTTCGATATCAAACACGCTATTTCCATTTATTCGAATAAGATACACTTTACGTATCTATAGGCCATTTTACTTGCATCTTATTTATCAAACACACACGCCTTTTTACGATAAATTCTCCTCTCCACTTTCGTTTTGCAGTTTAGCGTTCAATTCATTTTTGACAGTTCTGTGAAATACACCCTACTATTACTTTCATCAATTACGTCATCATGGCAACAAAATTCAAAATCTTTTATAACATGTATACTGCATTTTCTCTAACACCATTAATTAATGATTAATTAAAAGAAAATATCTATATTAGATTTCTAATTGTTGTTTGTTTTTAAATGTATATTGAATTTAATTACACATTCACTTTGTGTACATTACTTGCTATTAGAAGTTACTAGGATATAAGCTAGTTTAAAATTTATTGAAATTCTAGTAACATTGCTAAGCATCATATCGGTAATAGTAGTGCTCTACCTTTATCTTACCGACCGAGAAGGTTTGATGATAACTTACCGACCGAGAAGGTTTGATGATAACTTACCGGCCGAGAAGATTTGATGATAACTTACCGATTGAAAAGATTTGCTGGTAAATTACCGACCGAGAAGATTTGATGGTAACTTACCGAACGAGAAGATTTGATGGTAACTTACCATCAGAATTACCGACAGTACAAAAACCTTTACCGCAGAAAAAATGAATAATTACTTTTAATTGTTCATTTAAAATCCATAATTGTTCGCTTTATTGCTTTGCTTAGAAATAGGAAAAAACGTTTTTGTATTTTCAATGATTAATAACTAATTAAATAATTAATTAATAAAGTGTGCAATTATAGATTTTAAATATGTAATTAATGTGCAATTAAGAATACTTATTCATATTTTTCTGCTGTTCAGGTTTTATGCAAACTTTTCTGTAGTATGCGCCACTATAGTGGCCCACTCGAGTAGCTTACTAACTCACTGTTTGAATTAAACAATCGTCTTCATAGTCATTCATATTTAAGTTATATGTTACAGTATAAGTATGTACAATATATTTTTTAAGAAAAATGATAATTTAATCATTAAGCGATTCTTTGAATTGCTTTCGTTCTTTCTAGTGGCAGGTCGTGCTCTCGTCAAATGAACGAACGCGCCCATTCATGGCCACGGTTGTTCTCATTGGCGACAACCTGTTGTCCCATTGGCGTACCAATGAATTATAACAATATATTACCAAAAATAGTGTTACTTAAATATTTAATCTCATTTTTCCTGTCTTTCCAATGCTTATCCAATTATAATAAATCATATGTTTTCCTCGAATTGCACGTTTTATAATATAATATTGCTATAAGGATATCCGAAAAATTCGATAGTCGTTTGTACAAAAGTAGAAGTTGTTGCTATCGAGTTAAACAGATGAAAGAACTTTCTCTTGGTTATAACTTATCTCTCTATCTCTTTCTTTCTCGTTTGTCGACAATATGACAAAGATGTTGGAATACGATAAGGTTGAATCAAAATGGTGATTTCGAATTGGTGAAGGGATAAACAAAGATCGGCCTTGCTCGGTAAATCCGTAAAAAAGATCAACGACGAGGAAGAGGAGAATAGGATGGAAATGTTGAAAAGATTGTCAGTCGTATTAATCGACGCCACTGGTTGGATGCTGCGTTAAGGAAGCAGCAATGGCGGCATTCGGTTACCTGGCCTGATCCTTCCCACTCTTGGGTTTCTCTCCACGGTATCCCCTTCCATGGAGTCTTCCTCTCAACTTTCCTCTCTTTCTCTCGCAAGTGATGTTAGCTATCGTCACGTTTCTTGGGGCTAACCAACGAACCTGTTGCCCATTCTTTCTTCCCATTCGACGCCAGTGTCGTGTCGACCTTAACGGCCAACCTACGCCGGGTCCATCGCAGGTGCTAGAACTTAATTTTACTTCCTTTTTTTTTACTTCTTCTTCTTCATGTTCATCTTCACGTTCAACTTGGCCTTTTACCTTTTTCCAACAGATTTTCTCTGACGTTTAGTATCGCGCTAGTTATTAATTGGTTTAAAAGGATGTTGTTTGTGATATTCCTAATTGGGTTTTTGTTCAACGTGTGAAAGTTAAATATTCAGCTAATGCAAATCTGATGCATAGTGTATGGGAACGATTAAGTGTGATAGAAGAAGTTACTTTACAAGATTTTCTCGTCCTTTTTCTTTCGTCTTGTTTTTAATCGTGGAAATACGAAAGAAGCAAGGTGAGTCAGATACGTGCGCCAATTTTTGTCCTTTTATGTTTCTTACTTTCAAATTTAACCAACGCGACAGAATCCAGATTTTCTTCGTGTCGAAATTAAAAATGAATTTACAAGTAGAAGATTGAATGTACAATTTCGAATTGATAGGATTGAAGTGATCATATGTCTACAAGAATTGGGAAAAATTGTTGGCGAGTTATTCGTTTCGATTGGTCAATTAGAAGGAATTCAAAGTGCATAACGGTCACGAAGATAAAACGCTTGAATAAAGAGAAAAAGGACGAATGGTGATTCGATGAATTTCTTTGTGTCGTAGAAAGGAAAAAAAAAGAAAGAAACGGTTATTGGATTTTCATACTGTTAGATTAATTTAGCTGATATTCGCGTTTTCCAAGAAATACAAAGATTCCGATTACGCAGACGAAGCAAGAAAAAGGACACGAATGAGATAGGGAAGAGGGTAATAAGAAGACGAGAAGGAGAATGGAAGATGGTGTTGCTGCTGCCGTTGCCGTTGCTGTTCAAGCAAGGAGGAGAAGAAGAAGAAGCTAAGATCTTAGCAAAGGTGAGTGTCCGCTCTCTCCTTCGTGGAATGTTGCGTTACCTTTTCGTATTCTCCTTCGATTAAAAGCAACACTTAATTGACAATGATTTTTCAACGATTTCAATTAATTCATCCAACTCAATGTGCTTCCTTTTTCATTTTTACTTTTTTTTTCTAACATAATCCTATATAAACTTTGGTTATTTTAGAAAATATGATTGTAAGAAGGAATAACTTGGGTGGTAGGGAATCTAATGTGTCGTCAGGGGTTCTCAATATCCAAGAATAAAATCTGTAAGCGTTCGTTTTCTCTTACAACCGTTCGTTTTCTCGCACAGACAAGTCTCCGTCTCCATTTCACTTTGACGTCTGACCACGCTGCTGCATTCCTCTCTCCTTTACCACCATTCCCGTTTGCTCGTTCCCGCGCAACTATCGAAAGAAGAGAAACGGATAGAGAAAGAGAGAAAGAGAATCAGAAGGAAGAGTAACAACGTACGTGCACTTGCATTCGTGTATACATTGAAACACTATAATATCTTGAGATAATATTCCTGTAGGAGTCCATTTCAATTGAACCCTCTAAACCGGTTCATAAAACGGAAAAGATATCTCCTAATCTGAAATTAAAAAATATAATATATGCATTTTGATTAAATATCTTATAGAATATATTTTTCAAAATGATTTGAAGTATCATTTTGATATGAAAACATCCAGTCTGTAGAACATTCAATTTTCATTTACTTTCTCGTTGAAGATAAGATCATAGAAGTATATGAAGAAACATCTTCGGTTATTTTCATTGAATTTTAAAATCATAGTAAAATAAACTTGAGCTGATGTGTCTGAACTATGGTTTTTTATTAACACACTTTTATGTACTCGTATATTATCTGGTAGAAACGTAAAGGTACAAACAATTATTTCCTCTCTTCCTTCAACCATGCATCAACCTTACGTTATTGTCCCTCCTACAGATATTACGAAACGTTATGTAGAGCACGGTTTACCGTTCCAAGCGGATAAAACGAGAGGTAAATCTAAAAGACAAGCTGAAGGCAAAGCTTTTAGCAATGCTGCTAGGGCCCTATGCTAAAATCATAGTGAAAAAGACGAAGAAATTCAGTTTCTTCTATTTTATTTTTTATACTTTTTTTTAATTTTGTACAATTTCAACTTGTTGAAAAAACAAAAAAATCAATGTGAACATGTAAAAGGAAAATATGTTTATACGAGTATACATTTAAATAATTAAATGGGAATGACATTCACGGAATGCAACATCAGAGGATTGTAATTGTCTATTAATTAGTTCATAGTCAACAAAATATATCATAGTTTATTCGTCAGTTGTTCCTTTTTTGGTATACGTTGACAAAATTCGAGATATACTAGGTTGAAAAATATTAATCGTAGGTTGGATGACAGATTAGACGTGGCACGTAACACGAGTGATGCATCGGCAGCAATATTCGGTCATTTAGGGTGAAATACGTAAGTATTATATGTCTCCAATGTTAGGTTACTCGCTTTTCCCTTCTCCTCTCTACCCCTCTCACCTGCCACAAATCTTCAATATCACGATCTTCATTGATTTACGAGACTATATTGCGTTTGGACGGATAGATTATTCGAATGACATTATAAAACCTTGATATAGATATTTATATTAAAACAATCAGACTTGTAGATGAAAATAAAATGATCGGATCTTTCGCGATAAATTTGATATTTCATTCTTTGCGATAATAAAAAAAAACCATGCCAATACTTATAGATAACGTATAATCGTCGAATCATCATCATTATTATTATTATTATTATTATTAAAGTCAAAACGATAAGATATAAGATTAAAAAGTAGGATAAAGAAGAGGAGTGAGAAGAAGGGATCTATAAGTTGATGAGATTTTTGAATGGATCGATATGTTTCTAGGGGAAAAACATAGGTCGCAGAAGGGCGGAGGCGCTTTTCGTGCAAAGTGGTAGGGATCATGGTCTAGACTCTTGGGGAGGGGGTGCAGGGTGCAGTGGTGGCACGACGGTGCAGTAGTGCACTGGTGGGAACCAACCAGAAAAGCGGGGAGGAATGAGAATAGTCGTGCGTTTCATTTCGTACGGAACATCCCTTATCAGTTCCGCAGGAACTCTCCTCATGTTCGGATCTTTTTATATTTTAATCCTTTATCTCTTTCTTTCTAATTTCATTTTTCTATAAAATCTACAAATATTCTCATTATTTTAACATATATATGTATTATATTATCTGTCTCGTTTAAAAATAAGAAATGATTTTCTTCGGTGTAGTAAAATAATTGAAGATTAAAAACAATTTCAATCTTTTTCGAATGTTTCAAATTATTTTCATAGATAAAGAGAGAGAAGAAGGTTCTTTCATGTTTATTTACGTTCAACTCGGATCTAATATTATCGCAAGTTCGCGAATACACTCGGGTTTGTTCGTTCATTAGTTCAGGTTCTCGTTCTTCGATCGGTGAAAGTGAAAAATTCATCCACGCTTCTTACGTACACGTGCACGCTATATTCGCGATAATGCACCCAGAGTGTGTCTTTGTGTTGTCAGATATATCTTTTCTATCGTTATGCACTTGCACGTAACGTATTTAGGATACGAGTTATTATAAATTACATATTATTATTAAAAATAAGAACGAATCAAATTTCGATTACCAAAGTTATTATTATCTCTGCCACGCTGGATACCATCAAAGTTCGGTGAGTTTTGTTTTTTTAAGAATAATTGTAATATCATTGCAGCAAAGATATACAACACGTTTTCAAGATGATTATATTTCAATTTTAAGTTAAAGATGCACATTGACTTGTTTCTTCTGTTTATTTGATTTATTTATATATTATTAATATATTATTTATGTATTATTATCTTTGCAACGTTGGATACCATTAAAGTTAGGTGAGTTTTTTGTTTTTAAGAATAATTGTAATATCATTGCAACAATATAATGCACCTTTTCAAGATGATTATATTTCAACTTTAAATTAGATGCATTAATTTTTTCTTGTTTGTTATCTTTGTTGACATTGATTTTATTATCGAACATGCATACGGTCGTATGCAGTTTTTATCTACGAAAATCTTGGCTTGAAGTAGTACTCGCAAGAAAATTAGATGCGTTAGTCGTTCTCGTTTTCTTCTATGAAATCAATTCTCCCTGTTTATCCTCTCTCTCTTCCTCCCACTTTGAAGCAAACGAAGGACACGAGCTTTTTAGAAGTTCGTCCGTGCGGAAGGTGACCTCCTTTTTTCTTGTAAAAGGGAAACAAGAAAGCAGGGATTTTTTTTTCGTTAGCATGTAAAATGCCTTGAAAAAACAAGATAGGAAGAAAACTGTGGGGGTGGGGGGTGAACTAAGAAGGAACGAATGAATGAATGGCAAGCATGAAAAGGAAGACCACCCCCTGAAGGCTCGCGGTTATTTTTTAACAGAGAAACCAACCACCTTTGTCCTTTTATTTACCTTTCTCTCTTACTTTTAGTTATATTTCTTTTTTATTTTCTTTAACTTTCCTCCTAAATAAGAAGTTCTTTTAGTTCGCAGTAATAATTTCGTCTATTTCCTCTTTCTTCTCATTTGTCTCTTGTTCTACCCGTTGCAATTAGAATTTGAATCGAGTCACGGTTCTGGTTTTCCGATTAATTTCTAACGAATTGGATCAGATTTTAAATTTCGATGCACATTCCTACTTTTCCGACAAATCGAAACCGACGATTCGTTAATCACCGACCCGATAAATTGCAGTCACGGTGTCATAATTAAAACGATGCGAAACGAGATTATCGTGCTACGTAAGCGCAAATTATTTTATTCTCATTATTATTATTATTATTATTATTCGATATATAAAACGAGGAATTATGTAAGCGCGTTAAAATCATTAATAAAATCATAATTTCACTATCAAATATAAATAACTATCTCGTTCGGGCGTCAAATTTTCTACGTAGATTTTTTTCGGTTTTTAAGATCGTCCATTGTTTTTTTTTCAACGTTTTATCGAACCTTTTTTCTTATTTTTTAGCCTTTTTTTTATATTCATATTTTATATTCACTGTTATATTTAATATCGTGCTGTTAATTTCACGTCGGTGTGCGCGCGCATCCTAACTAACAACTAACTTCATCCTGTTAATTTCGCGTTGCTGTGCGCGCGCATCGTAAAAATTCACTTTCAATGCACCAAAATAAGTATAACTTCAATAAAATATTGTAGTTTTTGAAAATTGAAAATATGAAAGATTTCAGTTGTCACTCATCGGTGGCCACAGTTTTCATCCGAAATAAATGAGAATTCAAATTTACTTTAACAGCTCGTAACATTAGAACTTTTATTCGAAACTTTGGGAACATATTTTTCAATAATTTGACTAACAATTCAGACAACAAAATAAATACAATATTGTTTCCCCATTTAACGTGGGTCAATTCAAATTGTATTTTCTAGTAGGTTAATTAAAAAAAAGAGAAAATGAATGTGTAAAAACATCGCATTCCCCTAAATTCAATGGAGTTAACGGTACGCGAAGTGAAACGAGATTTTTCAAGCAAGGCACGATTTTAAATCGAGCTCATTGTCAGAGAAACTTTCTTGCTTATCCGTCTTCTCTCATATCTTTTCGCGTATATTTTTCTGCGCGTTGCGTAAGAATTTTTATTTAAAGTCATATTTTTAGTTTTAGAATTGCCGCGTAGTTTCGCATTATTGCCTTTTATATTTTTGTTATTGTCAAGGGAATACGATCATGATTTTTATCATCCTCGTAAACGTTCGTCCTTCCGCGAATTCGTATGGGAATCGAATATGTTAGGTAAACATAAGAAAGTGCATATAGACATGTATAATATTAGTTTTTTTTATTATTACAAAACGACAATAATAATAAAAGTTTTCATCGTCGTTGAATAGAGTCGTGTCCAACGATCGATAATATTTTATTTCTGTTTTTATACGAAGCACGATTGCAGATAAAAATAGTTTACAAGTACACGCTGGTATCGGTTGCGTTTACTTATTCGCGAAAAAGATTTGTTTAAAGTAACGTCGATGAGAAAACAAGAATAGATAAAATAATATCGGAATGCGTGTTAACATTTTCTGGAATAGTTTGATAATGTTTGCTACGATAACAACCCTTTGGGATTTAGGAAACGAAGCAACGTCTACGGCCCTTTCTCTGCCGATCGCAGATTCTCGTAGCATAATTTACATTATTTTTCATCGACGAAAGAAAAAGAAGAAGAAGAATAAGTTTCATATTATCGATATCAGGTCACCGCAAGCATCTGTTCGTCGTGAGATTTACTTTCCCTCCTAAGTGTTTTCACGTTCGTTTACAGAAAAAAAAAGAAAGGGGATAAACGATATAAGATTTTAGTTTTTTCTTCGGATATTAAAACCTTTTTCAAATATTTTTAAAATATTCTATATTATAATAATTGAATCAATCAAATATTTCACGTATGTCTATGCAACTGATGATGAGTACAAAACTGGAATACTAAAATGAAAATGAGTTTGATCTTGAAATGATTCGTCAAGAAAACAAATTGTTTATCCGTTCACGTATCAAAATGATGAATACCACGGATATTAACTGTGGAAGAAAAAGAATTTGATCGTGCATTCAACTGCAGTTACATTGCCATTATACAAAATACGAAGAAGAGGAAGAGTGAAAAGCCGTACGCAGGAGAGGAGAGGGGAAGGGAAATTTTTCGTCGAATACAGGAAGAGAGAGCAGTGATTTTTGTTGTTCGTCTATTTTGTTTTCGTACCTTTTTACCCGTTGAATCATCCTAGATCATAATCGTCGATAGGAACGTCCTATAGAATAAGGCAACGTCTTACCTTGACCCAGCACTTCCGGCTTTCGCCTGGTACAACTCTGCTTTTGCGTAAGCGGCTCTGCTGTGCGATGCGTTTTATGTTTTATTCCCCTCTCTCTTTTTTTTTCATCAGGTGCACGTACACAAACAAACCGAATTTTCAAAGTAACACACTGTGCACACCTTTAGATTTTAATCAACTTTATTTCTTGTTTAAATTATATATTATTTATGTATTTCATTGTTTCTTTATAATGCTTGTATATTATAAAAGATATAATTTGATTAAGTAAAATAGGATTCAAATTGTATTTATAATTGTTCAAATAATTTATTATAAATCTTACTAATACATATATCGAACACTCCTGATTTTTTTCCCGAATAAAAGTAAGAAAATTAATTTGCATTACAAATAAATTTCAACGATCATACATTTTGTATTTGTATGGAATAAAAAATATCTTAATGTTGGCCTAGCAAATTTCATTGTTCCATTATGACGATAACACATCGGTTAGGTAGCAAACTCTCGTCGTTGGAAACTCAAAGAGAGAGAGAGAAAGAGAACCATCTGCTTCGATCCAGTTAGACCTGTTGGGAAACAGGTGGAAATTTCCGGTCAAATATTTATTAATTTCCGGTCTTCGCGATTCACCCTCGTTTCCGTGTGGTAATTAAATCTCTGCCAAATATATATCTCTCATATGAATCGGAGGGAAACGTTTCCTCTCGTTTTTTTCTTCGTATTTACCATAAACAAATCGATTAACAAAAATTATATTTGTAAGAATCAATTGATGGTTCAATTCTTTATGCATTTAACTTGAATTTATTGATTTCTTGCACCTCTGAAGATAATTTTTGTAGACAAAATTATTTCAAACACAATTGGATCTACAGAATTTTGTTCGAAACAATGCAAACCCTTTTTGTTTAAAGAAAGTAACAAATAAAGTAAACAAACTTGATTATTTTCATCGGATTATCAAATTCATCCAGACCGGATCCGGTCCATTTGCGTATGGTAAATGATTAACGGGATGTTTGTTTCTTTTTGGGATTACTTTCTCGTTGTAATAAGTCGTAAATTTTTTTGTTCACAGAGTCACGAGTCGCGTGTCGTCTTACGTACGTCGATCGTACGATTTCCATCTGCAACCTTATGGTTTCACGTGGAAACCTTGCGACGCCGTTAAAAAGAATAGCAATTGGCCATTCTTATGGTCTGGATTAAAAAAACTAACTCTTTAAGTATATATATATATACCTATAATAGTGCATTAGTATGTATACTTTATTTCTTTCTTTATTTCATTTCCAGACGATAAAATGTTCGATACCGTGATATCACGAAAAAACCGAAAACGTATTCTGCATAGTAATTCGTTTCTTCGCTGAACAACCCTTTATGCACCCATATCTATTTTCGTGAAATTTGCTTTTACGTCTCAGAGATCGAAAGGGTTTAACCCCATGCTGACCCTTGACACTGATTTTCAGTGTCAAATTGTAAAAAGTTAAACACAAATTAGCTTTTCATTCTCAGGCTTGTGCATAAATAATTCAGAATTAAAATAATCGACATTAGCAAGCTGAAAATAGCTGTATTGTTTATTAATAAATAAATTTAATAATAAATGTATCACGGGGAAGTTGGACAAGGTAAAACAGAAATCAGAACGTTATGTTTTGATCTTGTTGAACGTTTCGTTCCTTTATTGGGATTTCTTTCAGCAACTATAAAATATATTACATAACCTTAAAATAAATTTAATTTAAAACATTTAACATACAACAATAATTCTTATTTAAATAATATATTTCTAAAAATTCAAACAAAAGCAATGGAACTCTCTTGTAGGATGAAAATATTTGATTATATATGAAATAAATGATAATTATGACAATAATATTAAAAATGAGATTAGGGATCATGCAGACTACACAAGGAGCATGAATTCAAACATATTAATTGCCAAAATTTGTGGCTAATGTTCCTTTTGTACTGCTCTGAATATAGTAACGTACCGATTATTACTGTTACTATTTATTATATTACTATTATATTTACAGTTTCGTATTATTATTTCTATTTCAAACTGCAGCCTTATTCTCCTTCCATTTTAGTACAAATAAAACACTAGTGCCCTCTTATTTTTATATCCCATTTGTATACAAGGAGCACGAGCTCTTTGTTAGGGACTTTTCATTTTTTGTTGCTGGATATAACTCAACTTATTTCAGCTAGATAGAGCCCTAATTTGATGCAAAAAATCAGCGTCAAGCGTCATCATAAGATTGCACCCATAAACGAATTCAAACAAATATCAAACGAAATTTTCAACAAACATTACTATGTTTTAGTAGAAATAATAAATGTAATATATGCACACTTTTTTTTTTGGTCTCAACAGGTTTATATTTTATAGGATAAAACAAAAAAAATATGCAGCAAGAGTATTTTTTACTCGCCAATTTGTTTCTCCATTTTTTCTTTTTCTTTTCTGTAAAACTAGAGAGTAAAATAAGTTTCTCCCTGGAGGGAATTGAGTTGGTAGAAAAATCCTCGTGCGTCTACCACCGATAAAGATAGATAGATAAAAAGAGAAAGAGAGAGAGAGAGAGAGAGTCTAGGTTGCGAAATAAATAGTCGTCTGGAGACAATTTCGTTTGGCCTAGCCGTGGAAGTTTCTGCACCGAAACGGTGAGTACTTTCGATCGTACAAACTTTTACGGAGGACGAGAGGTTTCTTCTTCCTTTTTTCCTTTTTTTGTTTTTACGTAAAGGAGAACGTAAGTACTTACGTACACTCCGTGACACGGATACAATCGTGCGTTCGAAACTGTTTGTAAAAACGAAAGTCCCCTACCCCTCCCCAACACCGCCCTCGTCACTCCTCGAGTGGAAAAAAGAAATCCAGATCACGAGATATACTCTCTTGCGTATATAAAATAATTTATTTAGTTTTATTTGTATTTATTTACAAGATAAACCCATTTGTGCGTAAATTTAACCGAAAAAGATTAGGTAAAAAAGGCGAGTAATTTATAAAAATAATAATTAATAATACTAATTAAATAAATATTCGTATTATTAGGAAGAAATAGAGAAACTGGTGTTTCATTCCCAAAAAAAAATTCGGTGATAAGGTAATCGTTGTAATAGGGTTTGCAGTGATGCTTGAAAATTTGTTTGTTAAATTTTCTTCTCCTTCTTTATCTTTATTTTATTTTTCAAGATGGGTAGACACGTGGCGGTAAGAATATTTTCGATTAGTGGCTTTGCCGTTTCTTGTCGAGAATTTAAAACACGTTTGAAACACGTTTGAAACATGTGCGTGACACACTTGGCTCTTGGTTGGCATCGAGTGGGCATCGAGTGGGCATCGAGTAGGCATCGGAGAATCACTCAATGCTTATATATTCCTAACAATTATTATATAATAACAATTTCTCGACTTTAAGAAAGAATAATACGTTGAATAAATTGGGATTGTCATTTATTTGTTACCACCGCTTCCTCAGGCCCGTCCTTTTTTTCTCGCGGAAGTTCTTTGTGTTCTCGGAACGATGGGAATGAAAACGTTGACGCGGTACGTTGCACGCAAAAATAAGAGATTTTTTTTGGTCATATCTTACAACCCACATCGGTCTTCTTACTTTTCGTCTTCGAATTTTTACTTCGTTGAAATTTTTTCCTTTGAAAAGAAACGATCAATAACACGGGAAGAAAGGAAGACAGGAAGAAAGGATGAAACTGTGGGGGAGGGGAATGGGGAGGTAAAAGAAGAAGAAATTCTTGTTCAATTCGACCTTTTTCTTAAATCCACAATTTGTCGATACAATTTTAAGATTTTTCAACTGTTTGCTGAACAAGATTTCGGATAATAAAATAGCCTAATATTGCATAAACATTTTATTGACGTTTAAATGAATCAAAATAGGTATTGTTTAATTAATAATGTAAAACATAATAAAATAGTAATAATTTAATTGAATTATAAGGTGGGACTCATGCAGTTATCGCAATATTTCAAGGTGAAACTAAAAATATCCTACCGGGCATTACGGTGCATCAAAAAGATGGGACACTTTTAATCCCATAGTGTTTGGAAAAATTAGACAACCATAGCATAAATTATATATATAATATTGAAGTTATGAAATACACGACAAAGATTTGTTATAGGAAAATAATTAACAATTGAAAAATGATATTTTGTCAGATTGAAAAATATCATTTGCAACAATTATTCGTCGTTGCATTGGTGAAGGAAATAGGATGCATTCGCTTCGTTGTTCGTTCAGGGCGGTTCGTATTTACGGTTCAAGAGTTCCATCCATACCAACGAGAAAGAGAAAGAGAGAGAGAGAGAAAGAGAGAGAGGAAGGACACCAACGTTTGTGGGTTGTGTTATGGTCAGTATAGTGTATATCCGTTGGTACAATAACATCCACTGATGTGACGTATCTGCGATACTTAAAACAGATATTTCTATTCGAATTCCATTCGAATTTCTTGAAAATTGACCCAATTTTCCAAGAGAAAAATTTGAAAACATTTAGCGGGACGTTCGTACAGTAATCTTGTAAATTGCATCGTTGAGATTGTTGGGATTCATTTCCGTCAAATATTTATTAAATAATACTGTTAACACATTGAACACTGCGCGAATTCTTAAATAAATCCCCGTAAGGCCACGGGGGGGGGATGCACTTAATATTTAAATAACAATTGAGTGTGTGTGCCACTAAACAACGTGTTAAAACAAATGTATTATGTATGTGTATGCAACGATGCATATCATAACGTAACATAACGCCATCTTTATTCAAACTACGAGTCTTTTACACATATAAAAACCGATATTTGATATTTAATCGGATAAGAAAAATATACTTAAAAGAATGCGGTTATAGTTTGGTATTTTAGATGATGACGTATCTAGAAAGAAAAAACAAAAAGAATCTACGCTAAAGATGGACAGCTAAAGATGGACAACCAAAGGTATAGTTAAGCGGGTAAGGGGGGCCCCCGTGTCATCGGAGACGCGTCGCCCATGGGGAGAAAAATGGACACGTTCGTCGACCTATACCTCGCCCTTCCCTAGTCTCATAAGTAGAAAGATAGGTGGTGGTAAGTCATGGTGGTGGGAACGGATTAGAGTCGAAGCTTTACCGTCTCTTCAGTCGGCCCGGAAACGCCGAGCGAGAATTCTTAACTCGACTCATGCACGTTCTTCTTTGTTAAAACTTTGTCGACACGTGACAACACACTTCCTTTTGTTTTGTTTTCTTTTCAAGTGGGTGGTGCATTGCTTGATTCAACGAATATGAGAGCTAACCTAAAAGTTATAATAACAGAGTGTGCAGAATTGAGAAAGAAATGTGTGTGTTTGCGAAAATTAACGTGCTTCTGTTAGAGAATATTCCATCGGGACGAGAATGGTCAGTTTCAAAAGCAACAACGTCACCAGGTATAACAACATAAAATCGGTAACCACTGGCGAAGTTTCTTGCTCCCACGTGTTCATCAACCGGAACACCTTTTTCTAACTTTTTTATGCTAAGTTCCTGTTAGCAAATATTTTCTTTCGACGATTGGGAATATTTTGTTCATCTATTTACTGAAAAACTGTCAATCACGACTACACACTTCCTGCATCGTCATTTCAATGTCGTGCGTTCAACAAAGTAACAACCCAGTCAAGTTTCAATTCGCGTTACAACCGCGTTCCAACATTTCCCGAACAACGACGTGCTTGTCCTTCCTCATCGCATCATACGCATCGTATGCAGCAGGTGTACTCGCGTATACTCGATGATTCATCCTATCCAATCATCTTTCACGAACCATCCTCTCTCTCTCTCTTTCTCTGTGTCATACATTCCTCTTATTTTCTAACCCAAACTATCATCGTTGTTTATTCTTTCCTACTTTCCATTCGCCGAATTTAACACTTTTGTCTTCTTTTTCTTATTTTCGGATATCATGTGAAATTTGAAAAAGAAATCACGTTAAATATTTTACGGTTATTCGAATATTCCTGTTCGGTCACTTCTTTTTTAAGCTCCGATTACGTTTTATATCGAAACTTCGTTCATCTTCTTATCTTTTTGATAAATGATAAGGAGAAAGAAGAAGAAGAAGTAAACTCGTAAACGTAGCTCAGATATTAGTTGAGCTGGAGATAAGAATAACCGTTGCGAAGGAGCCCCCTGTGGTACTTCCGGTCTCACAGTGTCGGTGTTCCAGTCTATGATTCGGTGCGTTGCATGTTGTCATCCTTTAGACCTCCTCCCCCATCTCCATATACTCTAATCTTGTTTAAATACGAACAGTGGGCCGTATTTGCTTGTAGTTTTACAACACGGTTAGGTTATAACGTTAGTTCTTTATTTGAACAATGTAAAAGTTGATCACCCGTTAGAGACAGTAAACAAGCAGATGTGATAATCGGTGCAACAAAGGTGTTGATTCCTTTTCCTCGTAATTGTAAGCAGGTGCGATGAGAACTTCCGTTGGGTGTACCGTTGCTAAATGGCAAACACTTTCAACCGATTCCCAACTCTCGTAAAGAATTTTCAACAAAGTAACGCGTCTCTTTCTTCTTTTACGTAAAGGGAAAATTGCGTCGACATCGAAGATTCCTGTTTTATCTTGCCCCGATACGAGTACTCAACACTGCTGAACTTTCCTTTTTTTGTTATTTCAACAGTCGATAAGCAAACACCCCATTCGTAGGGTGACTTTTGCAAAAGATTTCGTTCATTTGAACATGGAATTTTGTCAAACAACAAATTTGTTATTTAATTCTTCTCATTAATGACAACCTGCGTGTTCAATAAGTCAGAAATCTCTAGTTTTATCCACTTCGTGTAAGGATGTGCAAGGATGCTAAAGGTGGAATGCAATTTGTCAAAATGAATGTCGAAAAAATAAGTTAATCTCTTGGTTGTCGTTTCAGTGGGCAACCAAGGTCGCATTGTCAGGTGACTGGGACTTCTCCGAGTAATTTTCGCGATCATCGAGGTAGTCATTCGGGCAGACATGAAGCAACGTTGCCGGTCTCGTATCGTTCTGCAGCAGGCCTACGATCATCATCGGTATCGGCACCACCAGCATCACCAGCATCATCGCCGTCATCATCGTCGAGCGTCGATCCTACGGTGCAACGCGGTTGCGCTTTGCATCCGAGGTACGTACAAACAAACAACTGATTTTAGGCTTCCCGTCCCCCAATGGCATCAGGAAAATTTACAACCTTTTTCAGAAAAAGAAATTCATAACAATGATAATAACGAAAGTACAATGGTTCCGAGTTGGTATGAAAACAAGATGAAAGTTTAGTTAACGAGCACTCGAAAGTAGTTAAAGGGATAACACTCGTTTCCATGAGAAATCTTCAGCGAACCTAACCCAGGGATTTCCAAATTAGGCTGATTATCGAAACTTTTAAATAGGAGTAAGATGATGATTTCTCGTTTCCATGATAAATCTTTAGCGAACCTAACCTAAAGGTTTCCAAATTAGGCTGATTATCGAAACTTTTAAATAGGAGTAAGATGATAAGTAGCCTCCATTAGCTGAGATTGTTTAAAGTTCTCAGAGAAAAGTATTATTTTAGATGTTGTGACGATACTTTCCGAGGCTCGTTAGGATGCATCCCTTTAATGGAATTGTTTATCACACGAGAGAGATGGTTTCTTCAAGCCGATATGTCGCGTCGTTCATTCTTCCAGGTTTCCTTCGGTTAATCGGTTGTCTCCCTGCGAAAAGGGTCGTAGCAACGTACCTCGTAGCAACGTGGCCAGTGTGTCTTTCATTCATCTGTTTTCCCCCTACTCGTTCACCCTCCAACTTCACGCTCGATCGAGTATGCAGTGTTCTTTGTTCAGCTACCAACAAGGAATTGTACTCTTTAAAGTAACACTTACCTTTTCTACAAAAATACAGAAAAAAAACTAACTAAACATTTTATCCAACATATTTTTATCATCTACCGAAAAATAATCTTAAAATACTACCCTTATACGTGTAACTAGACTTATTTATTTAATTATTTAGATGACGCAATTGTGAGTTATCAAAAAGTATTGTCCTCTTTAAGGTGGGGGGGCACATTTACCTTTATCTCAACTCGCTAAACATTTTATCCAATTTATTATTATCATCATCTATCAAAAACTAATCCTAAAATTATATCTCACGTGTAATTAGAGTTATTTATTTATTTATTTATTTAGATGATGGCAGAAAACGTCTGGGGGTGAATTGGGGGTATAATTATCACGGACGGGAAGAAAGTGGCGTATCTCTTAGCATATTTTACACGGCTTCTTGAAATACCGTTCGTAATTAGCGCCGTAGTTTACAAGGAGTCCGTGAAGTTTCTTCTCGCAGGTATAACTCAAAGTTCCCCTTATTGAAATTTCTCTTCACCCGACGTTATGAATATCCAAAATTATTAGCAACAACGTATTTCTAGATACGTAGGGGCTAGTGGACGGGGGGAATTCTCTTAAAATCGATCATGACGAACGCGATGTGTATCTGCAGCGAGAGGGGGTGGCTGGGAGAGAAAGAGAGAGAAACAGACAAACGAATACGCTGATAAACTCGTGTTTCCAGTTAAAGGAGGAGGATACAGGAAGCAGGGATAATTTAATGTTCCTTTAATTCTCTTATCTGGATGCCCAGGGCAAATTGCGTAATAGTTCTCGTATTCTTTAGGTCCTATCTCTCTCTCTCTCTCTCTCTAATTTCTATTTCTCTCAGTGTCACAAAGGGCATCAGCCTGATATCCAAAGGGCTAGGTTCGGAGGGTTGGGGCTGGGGGCTAGTAAGGCACCCGGGTGGTAAAGGACAATGCGCCGTCGGCAATTTCCAAGGGGGCGCCACGAGGGTTGAAACGTGCAACGAAAAAGAGAGAGAGAGAGAGAGAGATGGATGAGGGTTGAAGGGGGTGGAGGGGGCTCGTGGTAGGGGGATCGAAACGTAGGGTGAAGGCGCATGCCAGTTTTGCTCTCGACGCGTTACGAGCCGGCCAACCCCGGCATTTTCATTCCTTTCCGCACGCCCAAAAGTCTACAAAAATCCTCCCATTTTCAATAATATCTAATTTAATATACAACTTTAAACAATTCATTTTATTTTATAATTTGAACAAAGTGTTCTCTCTCTAATTGAATTCGTGTATTTATTATTTGAAATAATTGCGTTTAAAAGAATGAAATTAATTGTTTTATTCTCGGATATCATTTGATTTTCTCATAATGAAAGTTTGTCGTTAGAAATAGAATAGAAATAATTGTCTCTTCAGATATTATTAATATTAATTTAGCGAAATTTGGTGTCACTTTGGTTCATTTTTGATACGATGACGATAAGAAATGAAAGATTTTTGAGAAGAAGGATCGTGAAGGGTGGCTAGCATTAGCGAATCGAGACGTGGAAAGTTTGCGAATCGATGAACTTGACGTGTCACGCCAAGTGACGCGAGTGTGCGAGTACCAGAGAGAGCAACGAACCAACCAACCAACCAACCAACCAACCATCGAAATCGACCTTTCAAATTTATGTTCGAGCTTTATCCCTTATGGCTATTTCTCTTCCTTCCAGAGGAACTACCTAATCGTACATTAAACCAAACCTTTGTTCACATTCTTTCACCCTTTCCACTCACCACCATCTTTCTTCAGCCTGCAATTGAAACCTTTTCAACCAGTGTTCGTATATTTTCTTTCTTCTCTTCCTCGTTTTATTTTTGACCGATCGAGAATACAATCTTTTCGAATATTTCTACAAACTTTATTTGTAGGAATATTGTATGAGAAAGTAGAGAATATTTTTCAAAAGGTTTTCATTTTCTTTAGTTTGGAAGCTGGTTAAATGAAAAGGGTTGAACAAAAATATGGAATAAGTTGATGTTAGAAGGGCAGGAGTGTTGGGGATGCAAAGGGGTGCATCGTTGACCTTGTCGATCGTTCGTCTAGCGTGCTCGAAAATAAGCACCGCGATTCTTTTTTTTCCTCATACGATTTGAAATGTTCTCAGTTGTACTCAGAAATGACACTAAACTTGATAACGCTTATTTCTATCAAAAAACTATCATTTTTCTTCAGAAAAAATAATGCATCAACTTTTTCTAAATTCGTTTATTTCTCTTTGAAGAAATGATTGATTAAATTTGTTTAAAATGTTTCCATTATTCTATTTTATTCGGCAAATTATTCCGTAGTTGCGAAAAGTTTGAAAATTTCGACCGAAATTTGTATCTCGCGTACAACGTCAGTAAATAGAATATAATAAATATGTTATCTCTCTGGTGCGATATACGACGCGTATTATACACGTTGAAAACCACTACGTTAGAACCTTTGTGAATTACGTTACGCGGGGATATAGAATTTTGCGGTGGCCGGTTTACTAATGCTAAACTTGTATTAGGTCAACGTCAACACAAAGTTACGACAAGGTTTTTTGCACAACAAATTTCATTACTTTTTCGAATGTTGTAGACAATCGAGTCGAGTTATTTTTAAATCTAATGAAAATCCTGTTAGAATAATCAAAACAACGCCATGCTGCAAAACAATCTTATTTGTCGGATGGATATTTTGGAACGAACGAAAAGTTTCCTTTAGAGTTATTCGTAAATAAAAATCCCGAGAAAATTGGTGAGATGTGTCTGAAGGTATTCTGAAAATGTAAGAGAACGAAATGTGGTGAAGATCAGACAACCCTCAAAGAATCCATCCACCGTCTGGGCTGTGTCTGCTCTTGCGCTGAAAAACGTGGAGAATGAAAGAGAAGAACGAGGATAAAAAGAAAGCGAAATAGAAGGAGAACAAAACAAAAAGTCGAGTACCACGACAATTTTCTTTCCATGCGTTGTATTAAGCACGATCTGCAACATGTTCACGTGCCTATGGAATTTCCTCGAATGGTAAGAAATCATTTTTATCCAATTTGAATTACTTTATTCTTATCCCATGATTAAAACAATCCTATATTTTATTTTTATTTCGTACCTCGAACAAACATTGAATTCTAATTTGTTGAAAGTTCTTCCGAAAAAGAAGAACAATCATTTTCTCTCGAGGAACCGAAAAAAAAGTATAAAACAACCAATTTGATTTTTATCATTGGCCGGGAGCTTTTTTTACTTCGAAAGTTTGTCCGTTATCGATACATCATTCTCCTTTTGCTCATTTTACCGAAGGCAAAGGGAATGTTTCGAAATATCGAGTCTCCAGGGCAAACAGGACCTCGGACACGTGAAACGGGAAAGTAGAAAACGATGTCAGACGCTACGAGAGTCATTAACCCTTTCTTATAAAAAGACAGAGAACAATTCATCGATTACGAAGGGAAGGATATCATTTTTCCCTTTCATTCCTTATATTCCTTTAACTCTGGTTTTTCTGCAATGATGGAATCTTTGATCCAATTATTCTCTCTATCGATCAATTGTTTAATCATTTATTATTTCTATTTGCCTATTTTACCTCATATTTTTGTTAAATTTATGTAAAAATGGGTTTATCCCATAAATAAATAAGTAAATAAATTGATAAGATCAGCGCGGTTGAAATTTTTCCTGAAAAGAAGAAAACTATGACAATATTTTTTCTGTCTCTATTTCAATCCCTCCCTTTTTATTTCTTTTCGTCAATTTAATCTTATCAAAAGATTATTTTTAAGCTCGTAATCATTGGTACGTACAAAAATCAATCTAACCAATAGGTTTTCTATTAATTTCGGTAATAGCTTAACCTATTGTTTCATTTGTTCTCTTTTTATTGTTCGTACTTCAGAAAGAATAATTATCGATCCGAATATTTCAATCGTATTTTGTAAGATGAACAATAGGAACATTTGGAAGACGTTGCTCGTTAATAATCCCTTTTGCTAATAGTTCCTTCGTACCAAGAACTATCGAACTTTCGGAATCGCATCTGCATATAGTATCTATTGATTTTAGCATCAAGGACCTGTCCTGGTGGCAACACAAACGACTATTGCAAGTGTCTTGCGTGTATGCATAGGTGTGAAACAACCGATCTACGAGTATCTGCATATGCTTTAGTAAATACTTTAGTACATAGGCAGGAAAAGCCATGGTTTACCATGTAAATCCTTGAAACTCGTTAGCACTTTGAGGTTAGGTCAATACGTTCTCGATTAAGGTTATGTTTCCCCTATCTTGATTTTATCAAATAAATTAAGGCAAGATCCATCCTTACTCGTTTATTTTTCGACAACTTATATAAAACTGATCGATTTTATGAACTAATTGAGTTCAATCAATTTTTAATTGGTCCTCGATAAAAATCATTTCAACTTTAATGTATCTCTAGCTTCGACAACAGATGAAAGAGAAAAAGAAGGAATGAGGGATAAAATAATACACAGATATCCTACTACTACTATTACTATTATTAATACTATTTTTCACGAATGAAGAAAATTGCTAAAATAGGGAAAAGGGTTGACTTTTTATTTTTCTTTTTCTTTCCGTAGAAAGAAATTGTTTCCTCTTTAATGGGCAAGTTTGATCGATCAAATACATACTTGACAAAATATTTCTCACCAGGTTCAGGTTTTTTGTTGGTTAACCCTATCTCGAATTTTTCCATTTGTTTGCACCGATAGATCGTCGTTTACTCGTTTTCTTTCGAGTTTAACTTGAGTTATGGATCTACCACGAATGTCAGGAAAAAAGGGACATCAACGTCATATGAGAGAGAGACAGGACAATTGTAGGTGGGATCATGCGACTTTGAAAAATGTTTTATCGTTTGTCTTTTTCCAGCGACATTGAGACGACGTTAGGATCACAAAGGTTCCTTCTTACCGTTAGTTTTTTTATTTTTCAAGCTAGAAAAAATATTGCGACACATTTTTCCTTCGATAATCTTCTTCTCACCTTAGAAAAATGATCATTACGAATAACCGATCATTATTGTCGCTCTATCATTTTAGAAATGATGATCAATTTTTCTGCACAAAGTTATTTGGGAATATTTGCAAAACAATGAATTATTCTTCTAAATAATAGGAAAATAATGATGTTAAAAAGCAAAGATACGAAAGTAAAATAGATTTTCCGTTAGCCGAAAACACCCTGACGCAACTCGGACGTTTTCATTTTTGTCGATTCCCTTAGGATGATAATTTCTATAATAAGAGAAGGAAATTTGCGATGAGCCAACCTTTCCGAATGATATTAGACACGGTAATGCCTTAGTAGAAAGGATTATTTAATGTTCTTAATTAAATTTACTTTCAACGTTTAATAAGAATGTTATTACAATCTGATCTGTTCTTCTTATTCTCATAGGTCCTTGTGATAAAGATCTTTTGTAATATTATATTCGGATTATTATTTCTTCCGGCTTTTTAAATCCAATTTTCCGATCTTTTTTAATCCTTCTCATTTCCTTCCCATTTTCTTCTATTCTTCTACGTCAAACTAAGCATTTATCTAGATTTTTTGTTGTACGTTCTTGAAAACAAAACGATACTCGGTTGGATACTCTCCCAAATGGATTGAACTCTTTTAAAACGAGCCCAAGTCGAAGAGTCTGCTAGCATTTTTCCAATAGCATCAGCGTAAAAAATAAGCAAAAAAAAACTAAGTCACGTTCGCAGGCAGGTTCTATTGTTGCAAAATAAGGTCGAAGCTGATGTGCACTTTAAGTTGAAAAAAAGGAACCACCACCGTCTACTTCTTTTCCAAGCCAGCGGGAGTGAAAAATCTACTTGAACGGACGCGACCAGCAAACTCGCTAAATTCGATTTTCTTTCTTCTTTCTTTTTACCTCTTTTTTCTTTTCTTTTTTTTTTCGTTCCCCCTCATCAAGTACCGGTCATTATTTATTCCCTTTCGAATTCGAATGAAAATTATTCGTTTGGAATGAACGAGAATGGGATCTCATCGATTACGCCTGATCTTACAAATTTTTCTTTTTTATTTCTCATCTTAGATAAAACTCCCCTCTTGTGCATAAATAGTTTATTTATAACATTCTTTGTTGTCCAATAGGGTGAAAGGAAGAAAAGTATATTTATCAATAGTATCTCTGTTCTTTTTGAAGTTATACTTCTTTTGGTAACAGTATGAAGTTATTCGGTATTAACGATGCGCGCGCACAGCGACTCGAAAAAATTAACAGCATGAAGTTAGTCGAAAAACTGAAATTTAGCGTGGACTGTTACCTATATTCAAAACATTTATTCTTAATTATTATTTTATTTATTTTTATATACACAACAGACGCGTGTTTTATTTTTTGTTTCAGGCTCGAACACCCGGTGACCACATCGACTCCCGGGATGGACAGCAAAAAGGTAAGAAGAAGAAAAAATATTGAAAAAAGAATGACTAATTGTAGGAAGATCAAATCTAAGCGTGTATTTCTTGACGAAAGTTGGAAATCGTACGCGTGCGATCTGAAAAGGGTATTGAAAATTGGTACGGGTCCATATGTTGAACACGCGTTTGTTGCTCGACCAATCGCGTATTTACCTATAGACTAGGTACGCGGATAATAGGGGGACGTTATGTAAAGCAAAGAAGCAGCATAGAGCAATGGTCCTGTTGTGTAGGACCATATGATTACGCCATCGCACATATGGTTGCTTTCAAATAACATTGAAAACGCCTACAGGGTTTTCAAAGCTTGTCGATCTTTCGTTCATTCAATGTCTCTGCAGTTTGCTGCACGTTCTAAATGCTTAATGGGAAGGAGACTTTGTATGTTGACCCTTTCGGTACTAGCGTTCTATTCAACGTGACACACAGAAAATCAAAACATTTTCCTAAGCGTTAAATAAGAACAACGTTAAACGATATTCCTTTATTGGTAAACGCAAGTAATTAGTTAGGTGCCGGATATATCCGACACTCCTAACGAAAGGATTAATCAACTTGAATCGTAATTTTATTTTTGATTTATTGTATTTCGTTTGTTTTTTTTTTTGTTCGTTAGATTGTCCAAGCTACAACGGCAGTCGTAGCGGTAGGTAGCGGCCAGGTGCGCAACAAAAACAACGATGCTGCAGGTTTGGCGGCTTCCGTGTCTGGAATCCGACGACGAAGCGGACCCCAAGGATTGCGATCACCCGCTGCGAAAAGACCCCTATCGGCACCGGTCCACCTACAAGGTTGGCTACACAAGCAAGGTTCAGAAGGGCTCATGCTTTGGAAGAAACGCTGGTTCGTCTTGTCCGAGTATTGTCTCTTCTACTACAAAGGTTAGCGCACCTTGTCAAGTATTCATCCTATTTTTCAATACAATTATACGTAGTCTGTTGTTAATTAGTTTGAAATTTCCGGGAATATTAACTTATTAATGTTAACTTTTTTTCGATAACGATTGGACGAGGATAAGTCTGTGGAAGATGTTATTAAATTTAGTTTGATTAGATTAGATGAAGACTAGTCTTAATTAACGGGGGCGTTTACGATCCTCTCAAAAAGATGAGAAGTATCTATCCAATTTGACCAACAATTAATTCCCTGATCTAATCAACTTTGCTTCCACTTCTATTCAAGTTCTTCACGAGTAAAACCGTATCGTTCTATATCTTTTCGGAATGAACAATTTGATTATTTTATCTTGAGACATAACCGAAACAATAAACGCGCAACGATAAAAACCGTATTTACCGTTATCGTCGAAACGTTAACGAATAAAGTTCTTTTCCATCGAGTTTTTCGAGAAGCCTCTTTTCCTTTTTCTTCGCAGTAAGAACCGCCACGAAGTAGGATCAAATATTTGCCGGTAAGAGATGGTTAGGTTGAAAAACCCCTCTCCTAGATTCATTTGACGTCCAAACCTCTCGGACCGTAATTTTCAACTTTTCTTTTTATTTCATTTTATCAAAGTAGGGGAGAAAAAGAATATTACGGAGAGGTCCTCTCGCGTTCCTATCCAGTTCCCTTTTCGGTTTTAACGTATGATCCTTCTATTTGCATATACCCGAATACAAAATCACACGCGTCGAATGAAATTCTTTCTCCCTCTTATTTTTTTTTCTTCTCACCGTTTTCGCAATTTGACACAAACGTTACGAGTAAGATAGCAGGAAACTTTCATTTCTCCCATTCCCAATTTGAATCCCACATTCTTCAGATTCAGGTTGATTTCGCGTGATCGATATCTATATTTGAACCTCGCCGTAGGTCCAGAAGAAGAGAAACTCCTGGGGTCGATACTCTTGCCTTCGTATAGGGTTACCATTTGCAGACCCGAAGACAAGGTCAACAGGAAGTTCGCTTTCAAGGCTGAACACGCGAACATGAGGACTTACCACTTTGCAGCTGAGAATCGTGAAAGCATGAATCAATGGGTAAACGCGTTAACTCTGGCGACCCTTCTGCAGGATCCCAGTCCGTGAGTATACTTTTGTTAAGACAGTTTTCATCAAACTAATACACCATACACCATTATTCATAGCAGAACTTATGTCACTGTTCATTCCTACGAACTCCCTCTGTTGCAATAATTTAGGATATTTCTAGTAGTTCCCTCGTTCCCAGTTAATTGCGATGTAACTGTCTGACTCGTTAGTTAGTAGTTCGACAAAGTTTGCTTCGGTAAATCCGACTGGGGTTCGGCAAGAGAAAGTTCGTTCAGGTACTCGTCTAATTATTCGTATTCGAAGCAGCTCGGTCAGCAAGGTCAGTTAAATTCGACAAAGTTCCTACTGAAAGCACCCCTATTTCTGTGACAACTTTGCCAAAGCACGATGGGATTGAATGAATAGGTCGAGATAGGAGTAGGAAAAATATGGCAATACTTTAGACTGTTAACGATTAGAAACCTAATTGGACGTTTACGTTGTTAGCGGAAGGGGCGAGGCTGTAGAGGACATCGAATTAGGAGGACAACCGGATGGGGAACGAAGCGCCAGGCCAAGCGTCTCTTCGATTTCATCCGTATTGAATCAAAGTGCCGACGACAGCGACTCAGGTTTTCACGGATTTCTCTCGAGGGACGATCCTAGTCACGCGTCAAACAACAATTCCAGTCCTAACAGCGTCAACACTGCCTCCTTTCCTAATCTTAGCGGGAGCAACGGTAACGGAAATGCCGCTTCTTCTAACAACACCAACAACAACAATCTAAAAGAAGTTCAGCAAGTAGCCAATGGTTGGCTCCAACAATCACCTCAATATGGTCAATCCAGTTCGTCGCAACATCAACATCCGCAATACTGTTTCACCGAACATTCAGTTTCTCAGCAACTACAACAAGGTCACTCTCATCAGCATCAAGCGATGTTGCATCAAGCGCATCAAAATATCTCTCAGGTTTATCAACACAAGCAACAGCAGCAGCAACAACAGCAACCACAGACGCATCCTGGTCTGATATACGTGCAAGCGGGTCAATCAACGCCTAGAAAATTTGGTCAGCCTATATACGCGAATGCACCACCGAAACCTAGGAGGTTAACCGACGGATCCAACGAGTATTCCACACCCTCGCCTGAGCCAGTTTTTCGAAGATCTCCAGTCTCGCCAGACGTTACCTTAACCAGCAAAAGTCCCATATCCGATTACGATAGGAACAGCGTTATTTATGCTACTGGAATGAGTCAGCCGTCGCAACAGAGCTTAAGGACAGACAAGTCTGGTCTAAATTATGGTTATTGTCAAGGACAATCGACCGAAAGACGTACGCCGGACACTTATGGAAGAAGCGCGAAGCCTTCCAGACCGAACCGAGGAAACGGTGACTACGAAGAAGTCTATGGTATACCTCAACTTTATCAGAGACCAGCTGGACCAGTCATTGGATACACCAAAGCAACTGCACCAGCACCTATATCTATTCCCACCTATGCTCAACATCAGCAAATGCAACAGCAGCAACAACTTCATTCGCCAGTCACGCCACCCAATGGTACCCGACTCCTTTCCATTAAATCTTCTTATCGTTTATCTTGCGATGCATATAACTGAACATTTTTCTTTTCAGTTCCCATAATAAGACAACCAATAGCTCACCAACTACCACCACCGCGACCCCACAGTGCCGATTTTCTCGAATACGAAGCAACGAGACGACCTCAGCAACAAAACCCCGTGCAAAACGAAAGTTCCTCGAGCCAACAAAAACGGCCCCAAAGGCCTAAGTCCAGTTTGGATATAATGAATCCAACGGATGCGACCAACGACGGCTATTATTATTCCGAAGAAAGGTTGGTACGATTAATTAAATAAAAAATCTTTTGATTACGTTACGAAACGAACATTGTTTCAAACAGATACGCAGCGCAAATGCGTCAATCCGCTGTTTATCTACATCAAACTCCTCAACATCATCAACAACAAAGAAACCAGTCGTTATCGCGAGCCACCGCGCCGTCAAAATTACCATCGGTTCACGATAGAAACAACGGTGATATCAGAATGGCCACTTTACCCGATTCGTCTTGTTCTACCTTGAGACGTTTGCAACGGGAACATGCTCATCAACATCAACATAACATATCTACTCAAACATTGCAAAGACATAACGAGTGAGTTACGTTATCAACAATCTAATGTCCGAATAATGATAGGGTAACGTAATTAAACGAATGCGTTTGTTGCACGTGTATCCTAGATTGTCCAACAACGATGCCAAGTTGAGAAGATCCTTACGGGAAAAGGTTTACGAATCGTGTTCTCGCAACTCAATGACACGGGAATACGAATCGTCGACGAATTGGAACAAATCTGTCTGTCACTCGAATTATGGGCTTACCATGATACAATCGGCGCACAGTGGTGGACCCACCAAACGATGGGCCGAACAACAGCAACAGCAACAACAACAGCAATTTTATAGATCAGCGTCGGCACGTTTGCCAAGATCTCGACACCCTGGTGCTTTGGATGAGGACGATGACGATTACGGTGGACGATCTTCAGTGGAACAGGAGACTCGCGATGGTGAACGAAAAATTCAACAGGTTGTTTGTCATTACCCCTTTTTATTAATTGAAAATGGAAAACAAAAAAAAGAAGCAAGATTTAATAATTGACGTTTAACGTTACAGCGAGAAGAATCGATGAAACGTTTATTGGAATGGAAACAACGCATGCTGCAGTCACCGTTAACGCGTAAACCATCCGGATCGATGAACCGTACCAGAGCACAAAACGAGTTATCGAATTATTATAAACAGCAAGCACTCTTGGACCTGGCAGCTCACGAAGCTTCGGTAACTGAAGCTTCACGTCATTCACGGAGAAAAGAAGACGGGCACAGGTCGCATATCAGAAGCAAAAGTTCCGATGGTCGCAGAACTGTTACTTCCGTCTCACGATACAACAGTTATTCGAGCGACGACGAAGGTAGGGACGATTCTCCAGAACTTATTATTTGATCGTTACCCCGTCATTTGTCGACGTATCGAGTGACACGATCGAAATTTTGAACAATGATTCTCCCTCGAGTACGTTGCAATTGGCTGGTTTATCGATTACTTTGCTAAAATATTATTTATAAATAGATAGTATTGCGCGCTAAGATTATCTGCAGATTATCTAACACTCATATTATTTAATTGCTTTAACCACGCACACACATACACACACTTATTACTCGTTTTTTGAACTGAACGAGAGGCGAGAGTGGAATCTCAAAGCTATTATTAGCCCATTGTTTTCGAAGCTGCGTTGTTCTCAGCTATCATCGTATACAACAACGAGCTTCTTTCAAAAACAACAAATTCTCGTATTTACTAATTACGTAATCCTAAAGTGTGTATAATTATTTTGCGAAAAAAGAACCCGTTTAGATTTTTATTGTTTTTTTATTCGATTGATAATCCCATAACCTACCATTATTGCCTTCTTTTTTTTTTATCCTTATCGATAGTAAATGCGTGTCCTCTTTACAAAAGCACGAAATTAGGCTAACATCATACACGGATCCTGGAAGGTTCGGATAGAACACAAAACAGAAAGCTAAGGCATATCCTTTCGGTCCGCGGGGCTCCTTCTTTGCTAAAGTCTTTGCTAAGCCAGGACTCGTTGTTGGTGAATGGTAAACGGTGAATGGTTAATGGGAAAGATTAACAAATTAACACTACACCATTTAAACTCGTTCCCTCTCTATCCGTGTAATATCTATAATAATTATATTGTATTTATATTTCTCTAATTATCTTGATGCCTTTTAACACTTTATTGGATTTTGATTGGCATGGGCATGCGAGAGAGGAATTGACTAACACCAATGTATTCGCTGATTCTCGCATCGAAAGTTGTCCACGAGTGTGTTGCAAGTTTAACGAGCATTTTTCGAAACGATTGTACGGGAATCATTGCAATTCAGCGATTCATTTGTAATCAATTAACATTAACTTGATAATATAATAATAATAATAGTATTGCAATGATATCTCGAGACAATTGTTCGCAAATGGGGGAAAAGGCTTCGTTAACCCTGCTTTCTCGAGAGATATTTCGTTCGCGGGTTTGTTTGTGGAAAAAAGATTTGGGGTCTAACCTGAAACAAAAAAAAACCCACAAAAGAATAAATAAGATCTTCATGCGTTCGTGTGTTTGTTTGTTTTTTTTTTTTGTAACGGACAATTCAGAGATGGGAGATGTTAGAAGAAAACGTACGCGCAGGCCCTCGCATGCAGGAAGGAGCCCCCGACATGTCGGTGACGATCGTTTATCAACGGCAACAACTACCCAAGAGAATAGCAAGATGATGATACAAGGAAGCGTACGTACGAACGTTCCAGCTAATTCATCGACGACGCAGTTAATTCGATCTAACAACGATACAAACTTAACGCCTAATCTTCTATCTTCTTCCATCAAGAGCAATTTGTCGAGCATACCACCAGACGCGGGCTACGAAGAGGTTAGTTTTTCCCCTTCCGACTCGTCGTACTTTGTCGGCTCGGAAAATATCAAATCCGATAGGAATGCTGAGGATGATCTAGAAAGTGGCACGCTATTCAACGAACCCAGACACAAGCATCATCAGAACCCGTTACCGAAAAAACCGGCTGGTATATTAAAGTCATCTAGCTTGTACGGTGTCGAGGAACAATCAATTACAATGGACAACGTTGAAAGTGGTTATTCGAACGATTACGTTCCCACTGAAACCTGGTCTTCCCTTCATAAGACAGTTCAGTGGAATTCCAATGAAGATAAGGAGGAATGGGATTCTAATATCGACGAGAGTAAACTTATCAAAGAGTTTTCTTATCAATATATACAAGCTGAACAGCAAGCTTGTGGAAAAGTGGACGAGGGCTTGACGAATAAAATGGAAAGTACGAATCTCGTTCGGTCTAGGATAAGATCGTTCGAATCTAACGTGGAAAGTGACGAAAGTCCGGTTAAAGAAATGTTGACCATGCAAGAAGCATTGAAAGCATCGCCAGTTGAAACATCAGAAGCACACGTTTCGAGGTTAGATTCGTCGAAAAAGATATCTTCGATTATTCGCAGTTTTGCTTTGGGGGATAAAGGAATCGAAGATGAGTCTAATATCTCGCCAGTAAAGAATGGTGGACACGTGAAGCAAGCTTCCACCGATAGTAATAAATCGGTTAAAGATTTATTGGCAGATTTCGAAAGGAAGTCTCAACAGGTTCGTCAATTGGAGGAACGCGACAAACGTTCGCAAGTTTTGCATCGTGGGGTTTTCAGCGACACGGAAACTTTACTTTACGACACCGGGAGCGATTTTGAACAGCGGGATAAGAGCGAGGAAAGAACCGAACAAACGTCGGAGAACAAAGTCGAAACTTATTTGGGCACGATGAGGAAGAAGAAGGGATCACAGGGGAGACAAAAGAGGAGCAGTAAATCCCCATGCGATTCCGAATTGAGCCAAGAACTTATCATCCAAGATGAAAATTCTAGCACTATCACGAATCAGCTACCGAAGCAACAGGAAGATCCAACACCCGAAGAACATTACCTCCCGATGTCACCTAGAAAAGCCATTCTGGATCCGAACGACGATGACAGTCCTAATCCGAAAATGATGGAGAGTCTGTTCGCGAATCTAGAACACGAGGAGAGTTCGTACGTCGAGATGGCACAGAACAATGGGAACCATTCGTTGTTGGCTCCGGGCAAGGAATCGAACGATCGCGATTCCGGCGATTATTCGACGTTGGACGCTTCCCATTACGAGTTCGTTTGCGTTTCCGACAGCAAGATGGAGCCCGTTTACATGGAGGTTACCCAGTTATCGGAAAAGGAAGACAAAGATGATAAAGACGATGAGAAAACGTTGTCGAAAACGTCGAAACGTAGGAAGAACGAAGACTCGGGTGGACGTATTTCAGGTAGATCGGATCTTCCGGATATTTTGACGGCCCTGAAATCGGACAGTTCAGATGCCGACGACGAATCCTCGAAGGATTTCGATTCGATTGACGCCCCGAGACATCCCAGATTCAGTCTCTCCGATACTTTCCGACCTGCATCCTATTATTTAGGTGCAAGTCGAACCATGATCGCCGAATTACACGATTCCTCCGACAGCGAATTAGTTTCCCCGCCACCCATACCAACTTCCCCGCCACCTTTGGAAGATCTGGACAGTTTGCAAGACTCGTTGGAAATGAAAAAGGTATCGCCACCTCGGCTGACCGTCAGGAAGGAAAATGTCTCGAGCGTGAACTCTCCGAAATCATGGAACAGCAGATTGGATCACGGAGACAGGGATCAAAGATCACCCTCTAGATTTTCCGAAATTTCCGGAGAAATATCCGGTTCTACTTTCCGAGGCAGTAGGATATCCTTGGAGAGTGCCAGCGGAAGCGATTCGGTCACGGTCGAACTCAGAAATCCCGAAGAACGGGCAGCTAGGCACAGACGACTGAAGAGGAGGCCGGTCAGCGACGAACTTTGCGAAGTTTTGGACAGTCTAGACGAATTGGAATCTCTCGGGAGTCGTTTCGAGGTCGGGGCTGGCGGTGACGGTGCTGCTGGTGGTACCAGTATCGATCTCGATCGATATCTTGAAGAATTGCAAGCTCGGGATGCATTCAACGTCGATCTATACGCCAAGGATTTGAGTTACAACAGTATTTACGGTTTCAACGAGAACATGTTGGTGGTGGACAAATTGCAAAAGACGACTTGTCAAGATCTAGCGAGAAAAAGGAGTATCCTGAATTTCGGTCAACCTCTTCGTTACGACACCAGAAACAAAATCGGTTCGGCCAGTAGTTTGCCGTCTATGAGAGTTTGCGACGTCCCACCGACCCCCTCCCATCAGCACTCGCAATCCTACACGGGGGACGCTCATTACGAAAATATTTCGAGTTTTTCCCCATTGAGACATTCGCCTTGCGTTCGTTCGGACAGCGAACAACAATTCTCCTCGCGGGAGGACAGAATTGTCCTCGCGGAAGATCTTGGCAGATCTTTGGAAAACCGCGAAAGCACCGATCTCAATTCAAACTTGTCACCGAGCGACAACAACAACCACTTGGCATCGAATCGTTATCCCAACGTTTTGCTAAATCGCAGCTCACCTTCCAATTCTGATCAGAAATCCCAGCCGTCGTATTTGTCGTTCTTAAACGGTTCCGAGCAACGCGTTCAAAGCGATCAAACCGGGGCTCCGTATTATTACTCAGACCTTCGTGGTAGCTCAGGAAGTGCTTCCAAGGACAAACAACCGATCGTTCACGGTGGTCACGTCTCGAGACTACCCCAATTAAATAACCAAAGAGACGGTGCCTCGGGGATGAACAAGAGGAACGATATAGGTCGCATAATCAATCCAATAGCTAGGCCTATGCCTAGACAAATCCAAGTCGAAGATATCGACGAGGCTAGACGCATAGCAGCCGAACTGAGGAAAACGACTTGCCAATTGTTGGGCGACACCAAAGCGGATTTGGTCGATAAAAGAAATTTCTACGAGGCCGACACTCTTCGTAGAGTCAAATCGACCGATCCTTTGCCGGAAATCAATGCGAGAAATCTTTATCCTCATGGTTTACGGGATAAAAGTGAGGACAATAATGGGAGGAGTACGAATGCACCTAGTGACGAGCCGACCGAAGACTCGTCTCTTTTGGCTCAAGCTTCTCATCGAAGATCCAGATCCCTGGAAGGACTTTTGGACGACGCTGGTCTTCAGGATTTGGTCGAACAACGAAACCGTGCTAATCGTTTGCTGGCTTTGTCTACCAGGCAAGCAATCGAACGTAGTAGTACACTGAATCCGTCGAATCTCACGGAACAACAACACTGTACGCAAACTTTGACGGGCAATGATTTCAACGTTGTCGATCCTTGGGAACAGGATTCACTTTGGCGGGAGAATCTTCGCAGAGCTAGCCTGCGAAACGCAAGATCCTTGGACAACTTGGACAGCAGGGAAACTGGGTCGACACCTGCCGGCTCGACACCTGCCGGCTCCTCGTCTTCCTGTTCCGATGGTAAAACTCGTCCGAGAATCACCCGTAATGCGACTTACGTAAACGACAGCGTTGCTATTCGCAAAGAAAATTATCTTTCTTCGACTTTGGAGAGGCCTAGGGTCAAACGAAGAATCAACGAGGAGGACACTTACGAACCTTGGGATTCGACTAGGAACGAACAGGTTTATCCGAAAGATATTTCAACGGATATCGAGGAAGAAGACGGTCATTTTTTAGTAGAACAACCCAATAAGAACCTTCCTACGACAACAGCTACCCCGGAGGGTTCCTCGAGTCGCGTAGCGAATTCTGCCACGAGTTCAACCTCCTTCGAATTGGATCGAGAAAAATTGAGACAGTGGGATCTACTTTCGAGTGCTTGTTTGCTACAGGAACAACAATTAAATTCTGCAACGTCGACAATTGCGACTACAACTACCGAGTCTAAGAACGTAACTGGGACTCCTAATGTTTCGACTACCAACGGCAATACCCTCCTCCCCCCTGGCACCCTCGCGGAAGCATCGATAATGACGGAAAGTGTAGATAACGTCAAGGAGACTTCATCGAAAAGGCGAGAAGCTATCGAGACGAAAGACTCGCGTAACCGGGCTACAGGTGAGTGGCTCATGAAGACCGGTGCTGCCTTAGGAAAATGAGGCAAAGAAACCGTGCAATTCGTGGTGGGACCACCGTGGGTCGTGTTCCAAATTCGACTATATCATTTTTACTTTTTTCACTTTTTTTGTTCTCCGATGTTGCGAGTCTTTCGTCTCGATTTTCTTCCCCTTTTGTTTTGTTTTGTTTTTCTCTACTTCCACTTGCGTCTCTCGTTTTTTTCACCTCCCCCATTGTATTATTGTTAATAATTGTATTTTATTCATTTTGTATTGGTACCTGCGTTCTCAAAGTGATTCCTTTCGTGGCTCCTTTTTTTTTTCTTTTGACGAACCGCGTTCCAACTTGCATATCGAGCCCTATCTCCGCCACTTTCTTTTTTATTTTCAGTTTGTAAATCGATGATGCATATTTTTTTTTCTCGTCATCCTAATCTCGTAAAGACCGGGTTTACGATAAGTGCGAGTTGGAACACGGCCTATGACGCCGCGTATTACATTCATTTGCGCTAATCCAATTACCAATTTATGTCTATCATGTTTCTTTTACCTCCCTACCTTTGTTTCTTTTCATTTTTTTTTGTAGCCACGATCGATCACGCCTCATATCGAACGAATTCGTAATTCGTAAAGCTTCGACGACTTTTTGTTTCTTACACACTTTTCTAATATTTATCATAATATAATATTAGGAAGAAAGTTTTTGATTTAGAATAAGTATGGCACTTTTGCTCGACCATGATCAGAGATTTGTTGATTTGTTTTTTTCTAAAATCACGGTTTAGGAAAATTTAATATGAAAATGATTTAGGGCTGTAAATAATTGACGCTTAGTTTTCAAGCGTTTAGGATAATATGTATACATATATACAATATATATATATAATTTTATACAATAGTTTATAAAGCGACGATTTTAACTTAAAATTTGTTTAAAAACGATGTACATAAATTTATTTTGTAGCATTTATACACACACACACATGCACACTGTATACTTTAATAAGAAGAAGATGAAGATAAAAGTATAAAAATGAAAGAAAAAGAAAAGTTTGATAATAACGTAACGAAACAAGGGAAATAATTGTACGAGAAAATGCATACAAAACGTTTTTAAACTACGAGAACAGAGAAACAGTTTTAATAATGTTTTTTAAAATGTTAAATAGATAGAATTAAAGTCACGCGCGTAATTGCTGATGCGTCATCGTTTGCATTATGCGTTTAGCGCGAAAAAAAGGTAAGTTTTGTTTGTTTGTTTTTCTTGTTTATCCCGTCCGAAAGTTTGAGGGGAAACGTAGATAAAAAAGATAATCTAGGCTGTTATGTGGTCGGATCTCGAAGAAATTGCAAAAGGAAAGGTAACGTAAAGAAAAAACAGTGTCACACACGCTGGAATTTATGCACCGTAATGCATTTTCAGTCCCACATCGAAATATTGCAATAGTTGCACGCGCATAAAGTTCACATTTCATTTTATTTACGTTAAACAATCGGTAATATCTTCAACAAATATATTACAAATATATTTGATTTGTATTGGCAACGTGTTCAACATGCCAATACCAAGTTCAACAATTCAGCACACTGCACAAATCGATAAACTCAACTTCATTGACAAATCTTCAATTTAAGTGTAAAAACGCACGGGGTATGATCGTTACTTTTAATATTTATACAAATTTTCCCAAAACATAAAAGGTAAACCCCTTAACCTAGGATTTAGGTTTCAAAAGTTTGGACCATATTCTTCAATATTCATTTTGCTACGTCGATCCTATAGTAAACGTAACTTTGTTTCTTTTTCCGCTGTTATTTATTTTACAGAATAATAAATAATTTAATTTCAGAAATTATGCAATGTAATGCAACTCAAATGCACTGGCAAGCTCTACATTTTTTGTTTCCTTTTATTATACAAAATTTATTTTTGAATTTATATTGCGAAAAGTTTATTTTACAAAACCCAATATGCACACGTTACTTCTTCATCACTGTTTGTTTTATCGAGTTAATCGATTTGTACAATTAATGGCTCATTATTTATAAAAATACGGCTCTATTATTATTATCCGAAAGTTCTGTAATGCAGCAGAAAGAATTAATAGGAAGATGGAATACTTGTGGTTAACAACAACGAGTCCGTTCAACTCGTAGCAACCAAGTGCGTTGTGTTGTGTTGTGTTGGGTAGAGGCCTCAAAAATAAGGTGATTAAATTCGTAGCTGGTTCCTACCTAAACCCCCTTGCCCCTCCTCCCTCCTCCACCCCCTCTCAGGCCTTCTCTCGTGTACATTCTTTCGCGCTTGTCCAAGAAAGAAGGAGCAAGTTCTCTGGCCGCTATCCAAACGGGTTCGAGGATGGTGCTGCTGTTGCTGCTGCTGTTGCTCGAAGGCCGAGATAGAGGTTACGTCTCCTCCCCCACCTCCCTTGGTGGGGTGAGGTGAGCTGGAGGAAGGGGGGAAACAACCAAAACTCTCAGCATACGTTCTGGATTATATTATTCCGAAAATGATGGGTAGCAGTACAAATAGCGTTATTTGATTTTTTGTTTCTTTCTTCCTATTCCTTCGTCCTGTTCCCAGGATTAATCCGAATGGGAATATATCCTCGGGGAAAGGGTGTATTTTTTTTATTTATTATTTATTTATTTATTTATCATCTCCAAAGATGAATAATTTGATATAATTGATGGATCTGTAAACGTTGTTATCCTTTTGTCACGTCACGGAGTGAAATATTCGTCTTGAAATTGTTTCGTTGTTTGGATTTTATTCGCTGAACGTAAGCAGATTTTGCAATTCACGCAAATATTCTCCCTCCTCCTCCTCCTCCCTCCGTCATGCATCGTTTTAGCGATTTAATTTCATGCTTTGGGGGGCAGGGGTCTGTCTTACTTCTCTCGAGGGTACTACAAAATATTTCTCTCTCTCTCTCTCTCTCTCTCGAGTGCACTTAGGTTTTATTATTTAAAATAAACATTTGTGAGAACCCGTTAGATTCGAATCGCGTCGCGGTTCTGCACCAGCCGTTGCATGACGGAAGACTATTCGAGAATTTTTTTGTTGCGATAGTCAATAAGTAAAGGTTTTTAAAGTTACGAATCAACGATCAGTTTTTTCCATACACATACACACACACATACCACGTATACCACATTTGTTTGTAAATTGTTTGAACAAATTTCTCAACAACTAACTAAAACTCGTATTAAATCTCGGACACGATTGAAAAAAGAACATCCGATTATTAAAAAAAAAAAACAGAAAAGAGAGAAGAAAGTACAAAAAGAAAGAGTTGATTTTAATTTTCTAACGAGGGTAGGAAAAGTGGCAGTCCGTTTACAACAAAGTCACGTCGTTAGAACGAGAAAAGAGAGAGACAGAGAGAAGGGGGGAAGGAGGGAGCATGGGGGGAGATGGAAAGGTTGCCGAGTGGTCCTTGAATTCTTCTTTCTCTCTTTCTCTTTCCACTCCGTCTCTCTCTCTCTCTCTCTTTCTCTATGTGTTAGCAAAAGGTATCCACGTAGAACGTAGTGAATACACACACACGCACATATATATGTATATACTCGTACGTAAATACGATACGTGTGGTGCACGTTCTTTAGCGCTCACCTCTTACGTCAGTCAGTGTCAGTCAGCCGGTGGTGCTCCGCGTGTTTGGACGTAGTTTTTGAACTCGCGTGTTTATCTCATTGGATTCTTATCATTTTCGTGCTTAAAAAATACAAAAATCCAAAATTAGAAAAGGGTACTATGCCAAGCACCGATCGTTTAACATTGGTATAACCAATTGGTATTGAATATTAGGCTGAACCAAAAGTTTCGTGCATTTTATTGCATAAAACGTTATTATCTGAGTATCAGATTGTGTGATATTGTTTTGTTTGTCAAGTTAATTATATAATTATACTTTCTATATGTGTGGGAGTGAAATTATATATTTTTCAAATACACGAACTTTTCGGTTTGATATTTAATATTAGGGTTGAACCAGAAGTTTATTCTGTTGTTTCAGATGGTGTGCAATATTTTTGTGTTTGTCAGGTTAATCAAATAATTATACATTATATGTGGGAGTGTGAAATAATATAATCTTTCAAACATACGAACTTTTGGATTCATCCGAATATCTATTTATATCTATTATGTTCATTTCTCGATTAATTGCCGAAATTATTTATCATTCCACGTGTGCAACTAACAATCCCTATGGCAGCAAAACGTTCCTCGACGATTTCTCTTAAAAGAGAAATGGGCAAATTGTTGGTGGGCAAATGATTACCTATCGCGAAAAAGGAAAACAAAAACGTGGAGTATCGTATCACACTTCTCGTATTTTCGTCCACATTTTGGAACCTCGACGACAACGAGAAATACAAAGAAGAAAAGGAAGAAGATATCTTGACGATAGTGGGGTGCCTAAAAACAAAATCCCCCATAAATAAAGAACAGTAAGAGAGAGAGAGAGAAAGAGAGATAGAAAGAAATGGGTGGAAAAGTTGGATTAATTTGTGGAAGCTGTTGGTCAGGCAAGTACAGTACGTATTACGTGTATCAACAATTTCTTTTCCTTATTTTTATTAAAGTTCATTTAAAAACATTATTATTTTGTCATGCTCCAAAAGTTAGACCTATTTGTAAGAAAGATCGATTATCGATTCGGTTTCAAACGAACCGTCAAATTTCAGCATTTTTCGAATCGTAAACATTAGACTCGGTCTAGAAAAATAATCGTTTCATCCTAAATTTCAAGACGTTATTTTATACTAACACACGCCATTTGTTATACTAATTAAAATTGATTTGGATCATTGCACGAAGCTACTTTCACGTGGATGATTGGTTGAATAACCCGTACGACGTTTCCAATTGATAATCACACTCGAGTTCTTTGAATTGACTGCTTTAAAAAGGTCAACCAACTATAGTTCAGGATTTGAAAATTATTCTGTTGACGGATGCAAGTCTGACAGGGGGATCCACGAATTTAACGATGAGAGTGAAATTGGGCTGAATTAAACATGCGTTATTCGTTTCCCTCCTGCCCCCCAACCTCCCACCCACCTCTTCATCACGCGAAACAACTTTTACTCTATTCCGATTATCCTTAATTAACTTTCGCATACTTTTCAAATATATATATGTGTAATATGTGAACGAGCGAATGTCGTGCACTCGTGGATATAGGTAAAAATACTCGAGACGTGCAAAAGCCAGTCGAACGAACGTGTACCGTTACTCGGAACGTTTGCGTTCCTCGTCCGATCCTCGTCTTCCTTTATCCCATTTATCCCTTATCTTTCTACCTTTTTTTTTATACTTTATCCAAGTATTTTTAATGTTTTAATTATACGTCACGAATAGGTACGTATGCTATTAGGTTGAATCAAAACTTCATATGCGTTTCGCTCGAAAAATAATTGTATTGACTTTAAAAAATTAGACTAACTGAAACAACCACAACAAAATGCACAAATTTTTGATCTGGAACCTATTATTAGGATGAATCAAAAGTTTGTGCATGTTTTAAAATTGACGAGTAATTTAATCGACTTCGATAAATTGCACTAACGGAAACAACACAATAAAATGCATGAAAGTTTGATTCACTTTGATATTAAGTTCAGTCATAAATAACTTCTGTTCCAAATGTTAAATCGAAAGAAAATAAATGAAACAAACGGAAGAGTTACATATTAATCGATCTAATAATAGAAAACTAAATTACGTTTTATAATCGTCCGACTTGAAATATCAGAATGAAGTGGATGAACTCATTTGCAGGTCGAGTTATTAACTGCACCTTTGATTTAATGAATTAGACGACAGTATTTCTTCCTCAACGTTTTAATATACTTTAATACAACATTTACCCTTCGTAGATTGGTAGTGGTTGGAATATGCATAAATAAAGGAAATGATCGAACAATAGATTAATGCAGGATAATAGAAAGCATTGTAAAAACTTGGATCGATTAATAACACGCATCTGTACCTAACGTGAATCTTTTATCATCTCTCCCACACACATACACACACGTATGTTACTTTCCAGAATTCGTTTAGATAGAAAAAAAGTTATTAATAAATAATTATACATTTTTTAAAATGATGATCAAACATAATCTTAAAACACCAAAACGCAGCCATCTTTTTCAGATTCTCGAGGTCAGGTCAACGAGAAAAAGATCAGGGTCCTATGTTTTCCCTTTCCAAGGGATTTTTTCATAATAACAAAAGAAAGTGAACGTGTTAGTCGCGATTGAAAGTACGAAGAATGTTTAATTGACGGACTAGGAGAAGAAATACGCGTGGCCTTTCCCATTCAATGCCATCATCTCTCAGAACGGTCGTGGTTCGATTATGGCAACGAATGATGTTGCGCATTCTCTTTGGTTAGCAACTTCGTACAAGTTTTGTACATTTTTCTTTGTCTCTCGCGTGGACGACGGAATCGAATCGATCATCGGATTTGATATGAACAAATTCTTTCGAATGGTGGTATTACGAAAGAAAGGTCCATTTAAAAATAGATTTACGCAGTTATTCTACGTAATTCCAGCCTGATCAAAAATAAAATCGCACAATTCGGCGTCAATCTTAACGCGCGTGTCAGAAAATTCCGATCGTCGTGCGAAACTATGCCAAACGAAGCCTCTCATCTGCCAACCCTTTCTTTCTCTTCTTTTTTTTTTTCTCTTCCTACCCTCCCTCCTACTCCCCCGTTCTCGTACAAACGAGTATTATTGTGTCATTACGGAAGTTTACGATACGATGCTTCGATTAAAAGAAGGGAAACACAGTAGGACAGTTTTATAAAACGTAGCCTTCAGTTTCACGCACGATGTATCGTATTTCCGTTTAAATCTCGTCATCGTTATTGCGTAATCGATGATGCCTACAACATTTTTTTCATATTTGAAATCAGCGTGCCCGATATAGCCAAAATCAGCTCTAAGATTGCAAGCACCGAAATCCGTGTTACTCTGTGTTATCGAAAACCCCTAAATGTTGCTGTATTCAGAAACAAAAATTGCTGGACGTGAATTCGCATCAGCGTTAATCGGGAATGGAATTTAAAAATGACGTGAACTACTCGCGTCAGCAACAAAACAGGAATAGAACTTTTAGAAAAAAAATCTACATAAATTCAGCGTCAGCGTTTGCGAATGTGTTAAAGAAATATAAAATAAAAAAAAGTCGGACGAAGTTTTTCGGTTGAGCCTAATATTACTAGTTTCGAAACGTATAAAGAATGGTCGAGGGGAAAGGGAAAGGGAGAGGTGAGTTGGACTGGAGTTTTATTCGAGTGAACCGCGACCTACTTGATCACTACAGATACCGCTACTTGCCATCCCGTCGACACTCTTCTCTTCTCCCACCAACCTAAGCTCGGTTATTACAACGCTGTCGTAAGCACGGTCCTAAGATTACGGAAAACAGTCGCGGCTAAATCTTTTGGCAAAGTTTAAAGAAAGAAAAATAGAAATGCGAATTGGTAACGTCCTTTAAAGATCATGCCAAAAATCCTAAACTATATCCCGATGCTGCAGATTTCTTTCTTTTACTTCCTCGCAATAAGAAGTTTGTCTTTTTTTTTTAAGTATATTATCATAAATAACGGGTTTATACTCGAGAACCAATAGGAGAATTCGCCGAGAGAACGTGATTTCTCGTTCACATTTTCTTTCTTTTTTTTTTTTATTATTCGTTCATTTAATCTACCATACTAAAGCTTTTCTACTTTTCCTCGAGGGAGTACCATTGACGGAGTTATGATACTTTGGCTTATCGCGATGGCGCACCTGTTACTTGCACTCGGCATATTTCTAAACGATTTCTTCAATCTTTCGGTTTGAAACCTTTTAAAGAAATACTTTGTCATTTTTTTTTTATTTTATTTTTCTTTAATTAAATAACTAAATTGTACTCTACTAACTAATTGCTACTCTATTTTATTTCCGACGTACAGTACGATACATCAATTTTTCTTTTTTACTAAATTTTACTCCCATAAAAATATTTGTCGAGAAGGAAACACAATTATACTTAAAAGTATTAAACTTTCTGTAGATGAAGCGAATGGAACTAAGGTAGAATAATAGAAAAATATTATGTACTCGTTCGAAATATTAAATTGAAACGGATATCTCGCTTCGATAGTTGAATTTATCGTAAAATGTTATAATTTCACGGAGTGTGCTCGCGAATCGAAACTGTATCAACGTGTATCATTAATAATTATTATCTCTATTGAATTATTTCTTTAAAATACGAGATATAGAAAGAATAATAATAATAGAAAGTATAAAATGTGTATGAAACATTAAACTACTCTCTAACATAAAACAAGACATTTATTCCTTTCCTTTCCTTTCTCGTTATATTTGATTACTATCAGCTGATACATTGAAACCATGTGTATTAAACGACGTAGAATCTTTCCTGTCACGAGTTGAATTGTACCGCAAAGGGTTAATGGCCCTTAAAGAAAGGTTCGGCCGTGTTGTCGGCAATTGTTCGACATTGTGTGTTCGTAACTTGTTTCCGACGACCTAATGAATGGATGTTCTTTCTTTACTCATTGTCGTTTGAGCATTGCGTGGTCTGAATATAAATGAAAAGAAACGACACCCTATATATTATAATACAGTGTACGGAGACATAACGGTCTCTGTCAGATACCTTGATCTTTTCTGCACCGATGCCAAGTGGAACGCCTATATTTACCTACACACACACACATATACACGTACCGTGGACTAATGCGTTCGATTATCAATACGAAATACCATGAACGATCGAAGACAAGTTTCGAATAACTTCCGAGACCCCCTTTTTCGCATCCGTCCTATTATTATCTTTTCCAGGATGTTTTACTATTACTGCGTTTGATCGTTCTGTTCGATAGAACAGAAATCAACCAATGTTTTTGAGGTTATACTTCTTTTGGCGCGTATACAGAAAAAAATGGCGGAGAGTGAATTTTTTCGATGCGCGCGCACAGCGACACGAAATTAACAGAGTGAAGTTGGTCGGTATGCGCGCGCACAGCGACACGAAAAAATTAACACCATGAAGTTAATCGACAAATTAAAGTTTAGTATATTCAAAACATTTGTTCTAATATTTTTATATACACGACACGTGTTTTCTTTTTTTTTTTGTATTAAATTGTCCGGGAATAAATAAAAAAAAGTCTACATATAAGCATACTATTAGGGTGAACCAAAAGTTCGTGCTGTTTATTGCATCGTTTCGGACAATGCAATTTTTCCAAGTCAATCAAATTGTTAATTTTAAAAATTCACGAACTTTTGATTTATCCTAATATCAAAAAAGTCGCGTCACGTTGGAATGTATTCGTGGAACGCGAGGTTGGCAAAGAAAAAGATTCTTTTTTTTTTTTTTAAATTAGAATCCGTTAACTTAATTGAATCGTTCTCGATATTATCGAGAAAGATTGCTTGCATTTGAGAGTCGCGAGCGTGTGTGTAAACAGGTGATGCGTGTCCTCGTTTTAAAGAACAACGAAAGGGGAGTCACGAACCTAACCGTGTCACATGCGTCTACGAACGTGACTATGATGATCGAGGAGGAGGAATCCCACTTATGTAACTAATGACCCGGCTTTCGGGAACCTACTGAATAAATTGATCTTAATGCTATCGATCAAACCCTTCAACGAGTCTTTTGAAAATAACTTTGCAATTGGACAATTTGGAATTGCTAAAAAGTACCCAAATCCAAATAAACATTTATTTGTAATCATTTGTAAATAAGTAAATCTCGCGTTGTTTTATCGCAGCATCCGGTTCTGGATCGGTAATAGGAAGAGATCCACTTCCACCTAGAGCAGTTAGTACGTCTCATTTGGCTGAAAGGACTCTGACCCAACCACCAGCTGTGGAATCAACCTTATCATCGACTTTACCATTACCACGAAGCACCGCTAATCATCGTCAACAGCATCAACATTTTCCTATACGTCAGTCGAGTCCACAAGAGAAGCAACAGGACCAACAGCAAACGCTACAACGACTGCCAACCACCACCGAATCGCTAATTTTACGAGCATCCAGTAACGGAGATATCGGAACGAGTATAGCACAGTGTGTATTATTTCTTATCGAAGGTAGTAATAGTTTTTCAACCGAAAATTACATTGAAAATTGTTCAAGTTCTATTAATAAGTGTCATTCTGTAAGACAAATTCTCAATTCAGTTTCTTTTATTAGACCATACAAATTGAAATTGATTGTGATCATTTAATCGGTATCAAAACTCGACGTTTGATTGGTAGAACGATTGACGTAACGATTGACATAACGATTGCTAATTGGCCCGATTATCGGCGTTATCGATATACCCATTCGCGAATCCTCCAATCTAAATTGAGATTTTAATGAAATTCCTATCAAACTAGGAACGTACTCTAATGACAAAGTAATCAATTGGAAAGATATTTTTTGTTGGAATATAAATCATTTGATTAACGAATTTGTCATTGTTTTTCAGAACTAACAACAATGAGATGAAGAATTTGAAACTGTTATCATCAAATAATCATCCAACTCAAAGGTTACACTCGTCTAGCGGACATTTGAGAGTAATTGATTTGACCGAGCATAGAATTTCGAGTCCAAGCGATAATGAAATTCAAGTTCACAGTCCAAGTAAGCTTAAAAGTTTATTGACGAATCATATAAACGTTTCTTATAATCGATTCGTTATTTTTTTGTTAGATCGAAGGGTTTCTTTTTAGTTATTAGAAACTTTCTCCATCTGAACCTCGTAGCTTTTTTTCATTTCTTTCTTTCTCTTTAACTGGACAGCATCCATCAAACTGGTATCGACGAGTTCTCGTGGAAATGACTTTAATTAAAGAGAAAGCCGTTTTCATCTTCTCGAGTCATTCACGTTCGCATTTTCTTGACATTTCTTTCCTTGCCATCAAAACTATTAGCAGATTTTCTCTCTTCGGCACGGTTTACGCGGCCTTTCTAAATCGGCAAGTCATTCGAATGCCACTGGCACGATGTCAGATTTTATTTCTTTTCTCGTTTAACCCTTTCAATACGAACCGTGACACTTCGAAAATCCACGCATAACGCGTACGAATAGTTTTCTAAGCTTTAAATAAAAATAACTTTGCTTAATAAAACACAAAGTTAAATAATATCCGATACTTTCGTACACACAGTTAGATGCCGTATATATCCGGCACTCATATTAACTATTATTCGTTCTTGTTATCAAATATTATTGGAAACTACGATTTCTAACAAATTAAACTCATATCGTTTGTATAAAAATACACGGGTGTGTGATTACGCATCTAAAAAATTATACTTTTTTGGCGTAACAAAACAAAATAAAAAATAATTAATTTTTAAAAATGATAATAAACACTCACTATTCAATGTTAATATAAAAATTATTATTACATATACCACCATAATATAAATTTAAAGAAGATTTATATCGACTAACTTCATGCTATTAATTTCATGTCACTGTGCGCGCGCATCATTTTTTCCCTAACGCATCAAAAGAAGTATAACTTCAAAAATCTTATTTTCCAGTCGAAAGAAAAGGAATTTGTGCGATTGGTTTAGAAGTGGACCGTGGTGGAAGTGGTGGTAGTGGTAACGAGATTAACGTCAGAGGAAATCAACGTGAACTACTTCACAAAAGGGTGAGTTTATTTGCTAAAGTTGAAATTTGTTTAGAGCTAGAAATACAAAAAAAAAAACGTTCGATTTTTATTGGCATGGCAGCAGAGCATGGAAAGATTCCAGAATAAACGTAAAAACGCATTCTTCATCATCGACATGCCCTGAACACACCCCAAATACACCCACATAGACGTAACTCCTTCTATTCCTTTTTTGTTCTCTCTCAGCACTCTATCTCTCTCTCTTTTCTCTCTCTCTCTCTCTTCGATCGAGTGTAACCTCCTGCATTACCGTCCGAGCATGTAAATTTCATTAGTTCAATTATCGCATACGCATACGTTACATTGCGTGATTCCAAATGAATATCGTATGTTCACGTACCTCCTAATAGAAAATTGATCACGCGTTAATATTCTCGTAGAAAGTGTCATAAATAATGCAAGGATTTCTCCGACAAATTCTCTCACTTTGACAAAAATCATCCCCCCGAAAAGTGCATTACGTGTACTTTTGAAAAAATTGTAATTAACGAACGTTCAATGGATTTCGCATAGCAAAGAAAAATCAGATACACCTGTATAAATATATTCATATTCATAGAACCCTGAATCATATATGTATAGACATAGATATTTCGTATGCAACGTTATTCACTTTCACGAATGATCCATGAGATGAAAAAAAAAAGAACAAAAAAGAAATGAAACACCGAGCATGCACTGATATCTACATCTCGCACGCACGAAATAGACAAAATGAATGACAAATAGAATCGAATCGCACGTTGTTCATTCTCTTATTCACTTCCTATGATCTTTACAAAAAAACAAAAAAGAGAAAAAGCAAATAAATGCATTAGTTTATAAGGAATAAACAAAATTCGTACATAGAAAAATAAAAAGAGGATTCTAAGGACCAATTGTAAGACAAAGGATGGAATTACTTCTCGTCCTATTTTCTCTCTCTCTATCTTATTATAAACAAAACGAAAAAGAAGAAAAAAAAGCTGAAGAAAATCAAGTCCCCCCTCCCCCAACAACGAGTATCTTCGGCCCTGCATACGGTTAGGATTGGTCAGCAAGGGCATCGTGCCAAGGACCCGTACCTACGGGTGAACCTTAAGATGCGTTCACAAGGATCCAAATATTATTTGATAAACCCGATGGAAAAAGAAGAAGAAGAAGAAGAAGATGAAGCTACGTCGAAGGGGAAATGCGATAAGGATCTCGCACTACTGCATTTCTCTTTTATTTTTGTTTCTTTTGAATCAACTTCTCAAACAAGGGATCTGATCAAATTGAAAAAGTATAGTTGGAATAAACAAACGAATGCATAAAACGAATCTTATACAGGATTGATCGATATGAATGATCGAAACAAATGTTGAAATTATTTTAATATCCGGCACGCAAATAATCGGATAGATGCCGGATATATCCGGCATGGTAAAAAGAAAGTATAATCATTGAAAGAATGTATACTAATTTAGTAACCAAAATAATATAAGAATAATCGTAGAATCGAGAGTGAATTTATGGTATTTGATTTTTTTTCGGTCGAGTGCGGCCATGACAAACGCGAGGTCGAAATGATCTGCAAAAAGTAGAAAAAGGAAAGGGTTCCCGAGGTTGAAACGCGCGAATGGTACAATGGTCAGATTAAAAGGTACTCCAAACTGTTTTCGAAGGAATGCAATCCTGTTGAAATGAATCATATTAATTTTCGGTCAAATAAATTTGTCTAATAATTTATGGGATTCTCGGGTATAGGAAAAAATTGGTGAAAGATTGGAAAAAAAGTGTGAGAGAAATAGGGAGAGAGGGAGAGAGAGAGATAGGATGATAGTGGGGATAAGGATTCCGTTTACGTAGTAGATTGTACCATGGTAAAGTTGGCGAAGGGAGTCGAGTCGAGTCGAGTCGAGTAACCGATCAGAGAACGGGCACGACGCCAGTCTCTGTTCCTTCCCAAAGGTTTCCAACCTTTCAACTGGTTGTTAGTCGAGTTCTCTCGTGAATATTATTCCCGTAGTCGTCGTCGGTTGCAATGAGGGCTACCTTTCTATCCCGCTGAACTAGAAATCCGTGAGTAGTTTGTGCAAAAAAACAAACATTAGATCTAGCTAATACTTTGCGTGCATTTACAACAATTTACAATTTGTGCTTTGCGTTGTTTGATTTTAATGTTCGATGTTGTTTCTAAATTGATTTTGGATATGCCTGAAACTAAGGGGACCAACCAATCTGTGAATTCGTTATTCCAAACGATTTAGTGTTTCATTTTCATAAAAGAAGAATATTTCGCGATCGGTTGAGAGACACTGCAACGAAACGACGCTCCAAGTCGAATAACCGCGATCGAAAAGAAACACTGATAGAGGAGGACCAGTGTTCGAACGATATATTATATTATTTTCATTTCTTCCTTCGACAAATGCCATAAGTTTAACGCGTCAACCAATTGGTACGATATTATCACATTGAAAAATTCCTTATTGTTAATTAAATAATTGATCTTTGCGATCGATGAAAGATCTCAACAAATGAAGCAGCCCTCTTTCTTTTCTCTGACACTGACGAAATCCTCGACCTTAAAAAAACACCCAACAAACGAATAATCTTCTCTCACAGACCGTGCCAATAAAATTCGACTAGCCAGGAGACGCAGGGTTTTCTTTTTTTTTTTTACGTAAAGACAATTGCATGTCTTTCTCGATTAGGGCAACGTTAGAAGAATAGTTAGTGGTTCACCGACAGCAACAGCAACACCAGCAGCAGGTAGAGCAACGTCAACAGCAACGTCTACGTCAACGTCAACGTCAACACCAACGACCACGCCAACACCAACGCCAACACCAACTCCAACGTTGACCCCAACCCTAACACCCACGCAAATTGGAACAAACGATCTCGTTCGGGTATCCGCTGGCGAACTTCTCGGAAGGACACACGAGGAACTGGTTTTATTGCTTATTCAGCTGCGTAGACAAAACGCCACTCTTCTCAAGGCCATGGACAATTGTCACATGGAAATTGAGGCTCAGGTCCGATAAAAAGATTCACTTTTATTATTGAACTTATAATAAAAGTTCATTTGCTGAGGTCTTTCATGTTACATATGCTTTCAGTATTGTTCTTCTATTTTTCTCGTTATACGAATCTGGTTTCGATGATCGTTCGATGTTACCATAAATCCTATAAGCTATATACTTTTCTTTCCATTCGGCCTTATATTGCTTCACAGCTTCTCATCTTTCTGGATAAAGATTATGTACTTGGTTGTTTTGTTGGAAGGATATACGATCGTATTTCAATGTCGGCCTTGGAAACGTCAGAACGGCAGTTTACTCTTGACCGTCGTTGAGACGCATAGGCTTTCCAATTTGCGAAGAAACGAGCTTTGTATTTAGCAATGATAAACGCAACGATCTTCCAGTCAAAACATTTTGTAAAACGATAATATAGTTAGACGAGTTCTTATTTTCTTGACCGTAGGCGAGATTGGCTGAATTGGACACGCCAAGGCGTCTGGAAAATCTTCAAAAACTCGAAGAGTTAAAGAAACACCTGATGGATCTTGAAAAGCAGGTACGATCGAAACCAAATGTTTTCCTGAATTCCTTTCATTTTCTCACGAGCTAATAAAGTCTTGATCGTTGATTGATTTTGATTTAATGTTCAGTACGAGAAAGGAAAACCTTTGGTAAACCTAGTCGACAACATGGTCAAGCTTGGATCATTGTACAATCGCAATACTGCAAACGAAACTAACAACGTGACTACTTCTCATAACGATTTATTCAAAGAGAACGCGAAAAATCATCGGGATCGTTTGGAATTTAATCAGAGATTACAAGAACAACGTTTGCTTGCTGAAGAACGCAGAGATTGGAATAGACTCAGTCCGGATCATGGACAATTGCAGGTAATCAACACGATTTTCCACCTGATCGATCAACCGAATAATTCAAAGCCTAACCAATGAGTTTCTAAACTAAATAACTCTTAAATATTAGTTTGAGTTAATTGTTGCACTGAAAGGTTGAACGTACGTTTGATATTATTTTGTCGTGTTGTAGGCAAAGGTACAACAGTTATACAAACTTGACCGATTACTTCAAGAAGAATCAGGTACCCTTCATAGTCTTCAGCAAGACAAGGTTCGTAATAATAATATTCATTGTTAAAACTTAACAAATGAAATAACATTAATGATATTTATTTAAAACTTCCTGTAAACTTTACGATCCCTATTATATAGGAAATTCTGGAAAAAGCTCTGGGAGGTTTGCGACACAAATTGCAAGGCAGCAGAAGTAACTTGATCGAAGCGGAACGTTACAGAAAGCAACAGCTTTTATTGGAACGCGAATTGAGCAGAGTCAGAGTATTGTTGGCGCACAATTCTAAGGTAAAAATATTAGGGAAAGTGTCGATTGGTTCTGTGATCGGATTTGGGAGAGTTTCGATGATCAAACTTCAGCTTTTTTTCTATGGGATTCGTTAAAACCTAATCGAATGATTCGTTTGTTTGAGAATCAAATCGTGACACGCGTATGTAGAACTGGGACGAGTTTATTTAAACGATTAAACGTTGGATTCGTTGTTTTCAGGTAAAACCGGTATTACCAAGTCAGGTAAATGAAATATTTTCAAAAGCAATACGTTTGAGTTACTTTGAATCGTATCATCTTTAATAATTTCAGCCTCGCGTCCTTTTGATCATCGTTTTTATCGTTATCGTTGTTGTTGTCGTTGTTGTTGCATCTACATGCGTTGTTCATTCTTCTTTCTCTTTCATGTTTGCTCTTTTTACTTTTTATTTTCTTCTTTCATACTTATCACCCACACAAAGAGACATTTTCCATTCGATTTTTCAGAAATTGGAAGAAACAGTAGCGGAGAATGCAAGACTGGAACAAGATTTGGTAGTGTTAAGGCAAAAATTGCAAGCTTCCAGAAGATACGCTGGTAATATAACGAGAGATGCATCATCGGGTACGACTGCACCATTGGAAACGGAATTGAGAAGAGTTCAACAATTGGTTGGCGATCTTCAAAGGCAAAGAAAAGAGCTAAGTGTTCAAGTTCAACAACTCACTGAAAAGTCTCATAGTTTGGTACAGCAAATTCGACCACAGTCGTCTCCAGGTACCAACACTTTCCAACTAAGTTCTGCTGTTTCAATTGAGTTGTCTGTTTGATCGTATTAAATTGTAATCAAACAATTTCCAGCTCCGCCAGTTCATCATTCGAAGAAACGCACTCAGAATTCTTGGTTGGAGACTGATTTAGATTCTGGGATCACTCTTGATCATGGCCTTGGTTCACCAGCTAGTCCATCATTGTTATCCTCGACACATGGGAAACAAAATTTGGAAAGTCCTTATCGTCGTTACGCGTCACCAACGCAACACAAGAAATCATCTTCGCCAAATCGTCAACACGTCGAACAACAACCTACTGTACAAAATTCGCATAATCATATATCGTCTTTGTCGCCGCAATTACGGGAACAAATTCAGCAACATCAATTGAAGCAACAATTGTTGAAAGATCAAATGCAGGGAAAGGGTAGTTTGATGCAGATCAATGTTTCCCCTTTGTACGTCAATACCGAGTCCAGAATGCAAGGTAAATACTATAGAAATTCTATTATATAATTGTATTATTATAACATAGAAACGTTTATTCAATCTGTCCCTTTAACTCATGCAGATACTAACAAAAGCAACGATAGCATTACGAGCCAAACAAATGGTGGACCTAACCTCCCACCGGAATACGTTCCACCACCTCCACTTCATCCTCTTAACGAAGAAACTTCTTTGACGAACGATAATTACAGACAAAATGAAGATAATAAATTTGCAGGTAAGTTTATTTAAAACAGTTACGAAAGCACCGGTTCAATCTATTCATTAATATTAATCATATCCCTAGGTTTGTTGCACAATCGAGAAAAGCAAGAAATAAAAACGGTCAGAATCGTTAAACGGGAATCCGAGAGACGTCAAAGAGATCGAGGTGATAGAAATGGTAATATCGGGATTCCATTAACGAACGGAGGACTTCAGGCACCTGGTGGAGCAAAAAGATTGTCCGACGATGACATAGCTGGTTCCCAGAAATTCGAAGTAAGACGATTGAAATCAGATGACAAGACTTATTTCGCTAATATAATACTTGTAATACTCGTCATTTGTAGAAAGCCCAATTGGGTAAAGTCGTTGAAGAAGTACCAATTGTTCATGCTCAAAGTACCGTACATTTGACCGAGCTTGACGACATACAATTCCAAAGAAGCATGTCTCTTCCTCGAGGATTTGGTGGTCAACGACATCAACCTGGTGTTCATCATATTCCCGTTGCTCCACCACCCCGCAGCGATAGCATGCACGCTCTTAAAACTATCATGATGCGAAGACACAAGGTCAAGGTAAATTTACTTGGAGCCCCGGATCTAACCTTTGTCCTAATCCGATTCACCCTAATCAATATCTTGGTCATCCGTATACGTATTTTAGTTTCGTTTGGTTTTCTTTTCGTAAATCCATTTTAGGTTTTTTATTTCTCTTTACCTTACGTTCGTTCTGTTTCTGATTATGCTCGCTGCAGTTTGAAAATTACGACGGAAGCTCCGATAGCACGTTATCACCGCACCTCGATAGTCCTACGTCGAGTACGCAGTTGCCAATTAGTTTGCCAAACTACTCGAGCTCGCCTTATAATAATCCAAGTCATCAGAATTATTATTCTGGACAAACTGCGAGAGGATCGAATCAACAACAACAACAACAACGATACTATTCGCCACACCTGCAATACGAAAATTCAACGTTAATTGCGAAGAGTTCGCTAGCACTGAGTCCGGAACCGGTGTCACCCAATAACGGTGGTGACGTACCTTTAGACAGGCCGACATTAGGGTCGATAGTTAATGCTAACAGCAAATCGGAATCACCCCAATTGTCTCCAGTGTTTAAAAGCGAAGCTGCCAAGCAGATTATCAAAGAAATGACCGAGAGAAAAGTCGACGGTCCTAGAAGAAGACAGGTTCCTAAAGAAAAGAGAAGACACTACACCGTTTCTAGTAGCAAACCCGTTCTAGATCTCGAGGACAACTTCTCCAGGATGGTACACCAATACGTTTATTTTATTTCTTATTTCATTAAATTTCGTCTTCCTTTTACTAAGCTTTATCGCTCCATCCGATTCCGCTAGCCTTCTATCTCACGCTTATTCATTTATTTCCTTTATTAAATCACCTAAAGAGTAGTTTAGTTTAACACGTTCCGTTGCCACGTGTACCACCGGTGGTACACGCAGTCATATTTATTTAATGTGCAAAATATCAAATGGTCTGAACGACGACAAGTCAGACAAAAATGGCTTGGCGCGGAACGTGTTAAGTTAAATCAATTGGATAATCTTATTTTATGATATTGTCAGGGTATGGGTAGAGCAAGAGACGACTTGGACATGGAACAAGCTCTCAGACCTAGAATCAATGCTCCGGATGTCGTGAGATCGACTTTAAGTCATAAAGAATTGAAATATAACGAGAGTACCATCGATCAATTGTTGGGTACACCAAATAAGATTGTCATTCCTGAACGTTATATTCCCGAGCAGGTAAATTCAACGAATATCCATTAACTTTTCAGAAAGACGTGAATTCATATATAGATAACTGTTTGTAATATTTTAGACCCCAGAATTAACGGCAGAAGAACAAGAGCAACGTTTGAAGAAAGCAGATGCTATCAGAAAGATGCTTTCCGAAACAACTGTCACTGCACCCGAGGGAACTGGTAATAACGAATATACTTTTATTGTATCAATTATTGATTCGTTTGTAACGTTCGAATAACATATCGTTTCGATCTTTCCAGACGACGACGTAAATCACGATAAACCTGACACGTTGAAAAGAAAAGTAGTCGAGGAGAAACGACAGAGAGAACACATTCTTCAGCTGAATCAAATTCTTGCTAAACAAGTCATGGAGAAGAGTAAAATGGTAGCCGGTACGTCGGCGTAAATGAATTTTCGATTGTTTCAAACAATTCTAACGATCTTTATTAGAGACAATCTTGCATGGTCTCGATCATCTTTTCTTTTTTTTCTGTTCATTTCTTTAGACCAGCCGTGTGATTACAGCATGAACGCGATACTAGGCTTCTTTTTTTTGTTTAATCCAATTATTTCGTTTACAAGAATTTTCTCTAACTCCCCCCCCTGCCCTCTGATCCGTCGATCACTTTATATATATTTATTATGGTGAATTCAAAGTTCCTATGTTTTTAAATTTAATTAGTAATTTTATTGACTTAAAACAACATACTTTTGATTCACCCTAATATATTTTCCATGCGAATAACATTATTCATTCACGAAATATATATATGCGTTACCATGAAAGACCGAAATTGGATAATTTCAAGATTCCCATGGTGCTTGTCAACACACACCAAATAAGTGGCAATTTGTATATCTCATTTTAAAAAAATGTTTAATTCCTGTAGGAGAAAAAATGGAATCAAGTATTCAGAACTTTTCGGTAGACCTAATCGGACATGTACCAAATAATTATGCGAATCTTGATTTTTCACGGTAACATATGTACCAACTCGCATGGTTTACCATTATTCTCTGATATATTCATACTATACTTAACCCTTTGGCTACATTTGACTTCTCAAAACTTCATGCATTTGTTTGAGCAAAGATGCACATAATGCATATCTTGCATAAAATCTATTGCTTTTACACTTGCCTGCAAAAAAAAATGAAATGTGCTCCAAATGGTAAATGAAATATTTTCAAATAAATGTGTATATACCCAAAGGGGTTAAAATAAGTTAAATGCATAGCCAAAGAGTTAAAAATAAGTTAAATGTGTACCCAAAAATTGAAAATAAGTTAATTGAGAGTCTTAAAATTAGTATTTGTTCTTCTTCTTGTATTATATTTGAAGTTGACTTTATTTTAAATTTCTTTTTTCCTCTATTTGTTGTCATTAATTTTGTTAAAAATACGTAGCGAGTGTTGTTTGGATTGTTTGTGGTGTGTGTAGGTAACCAGGCGCACTGACAGACATGCTTTCTCGATTCTCCCACGTAGGACACACGCACTCCTTCTTCACGTTTATCGTTTTTCAGGTTTGTTCATTTTTTTTTATCCTTCCACCCCACTCTCTTTCTCATCGTTTTGATTTTTCTTCGTTTTTTTTTCGTTTCTTTTCCCTTTCATTTTGAATCATTTCGTTTTAACAGCTTATTTACGTCGTCGATCATTCGTTGCTTCGAAATAATGATGATCGTACTTCTCTCACCGATGAGATACACTGACCGGATCTTTTTATCGTCGACAGTCAAAGCATTGGCTACACTTCCATTGAAGACTGAATCGAGCATGGACGAAGAAGATCTATCACCTGTGACACCGTTGCCATTGTATCAACAAAGGGAAAATTATTATTCATAAATTTAATCACACATTCGGATTATTCCAATTGAAAAGGACAAACGCTGGATCATTTTTTTTAAACAAAGGGAAGAAAGAAGAAGAAAAACAAAAGCACAATCAATAAATTACTGCCAAATGCGACCCGACCGAGAAGAACAAAAAACAAACAAAAACCCAAGGGGAAGAAATATATATATCGGAAATTAAATAAAAAATAAAATATATAAATACGCGCGAGGGGGGGGGTGTGGGTGAGGACAGAAAAATAATCGACGATCGAATTAAATGTCCTCGATTTCTTTTTATCTTTTCATTAATTTATTACTTCGATTTTGAATATTGTGTATAGGAAGAAAACAACAACAACAAAAAACACCATTGATATCCTATGTAATTTAGAATATTGATATGGGACCGCGACGAAATTAATAAACGATGGCAGTTAATAAATCTAATAATTAAACAAATGCATTATATAGAAAAATTGTAGCAATAATCTCTTAGATATATATTAAGATACAATAATCGCACAGCATTAAGTGGTATTGTAATTGAAAATATATACAGCAGTTGCCATAAAAATACATATTAAATAATATAATATATTACAAATTTCGCATAGGATCCTTCGAAGAGAGAGGGGAGAAAATAAAAATGAATTTGATTACGTTAATATACGTTATCGAATTGAATTTTTGTTGATCTGCGACAGGACGTTTAGCATAAAAAATAAAAAGCCTAAATAAACGAAAGAAACGGGGTGCCAAAAATTAGGGCGATTGAAGAAAGAACGCGGGGTGCTACGAGACTATTGTCAATTACAAATAAATCGTAATTGCGTTAACGCATAAACGCGAATAAATCATCATTCGAATAATACAAATGAAAACAAACAAAAATATGAAAAATCAACTTCTCGAGCCTTCCTCTACCAAGGTTTTTTTATAAGCGCATTATTGTAATAATATAAATATATAAACACACACACTTATACACCCTCTCTTTGTATAGGAAGGTGTGTATTATTATTATTATATGACTGTACATAAAGTTATTAGATAGGCAAGTAAGCGAGTACATAGGAAGAATGTATAATAAATAAAAAAGAGGGAAGGGAGGGTCCCCCTTCTAAAGTACGGTCCTAAATTTAGAAAAAAAAAATGATGTTCCTTCGTCGAGATAAACTGACGAACATTCGCACTTTTAATTATTAATTAATAATTATATTAAATCAATGTGAGAATGGGGGTGCGCGTCTTACGTACGATATAAATATTTACACGTAAAAATTGTGTTAGCCTAAAAAATTCTTATTGGCGGGCTCTTCTCACCCTTCGATGAGAAATATAGTCATACTCATTGCGTTTATAAAACGCGGTTAAATATTATAAACAGCGAATAAATCTAATAATAATTTAACGTTGACCTCAAAGGAAACACACAAATCACTGTTATTGTTATATCGGATGAAATAAAATTAATACAATTAACAACTTTATCGATTTACTCGATAACAATCTTATCATTTATTCCAATAATAAAGATAAGTATGCCCAAGATAAGATTGGCCAATTCGATCAATTCAATAAAATTGAATAATCGCGATCTGATATAAATCATTATTTTGCAAATATTTAAGCGTATATAAAGATCTGTATTTGATATAATCAATTGAAAATGATCCCAAACGATAGGATCTTCATCGAGAAACTAGAAAAAGAAAGAGTGGAAAAAACGTTCGACCGAAAAATAAAATACCCTTGGATTGAAACTGGAATTCTCGTCGTTAAATGAGAATGCTGATGAAAGTTTCCTACACTTTCCTCCCCTCCCCACACCACCACCCGGTAGAATAATAAAAAGACCAGAGTCAAAATAAGAAATAACTTGAAAAGATATATCCTTTTTTTTTTAGCTTGTGTAGAATTTCGAGTCATTGTTTACATGCTCGATTAGGGAGGGGGGGGGAGAGAGGAGGAACAACTTAAAGACCAGTTTAGAATAATATTTTATCTTTATCAAAAATCAATTCAACTTGTAACTTTGCCAACCCTTTCGAAAAAATGTCACAAATAACTCGACATTCATTTGTTTATTTTTCAAGATTTTCTGCTCTTCCCCCATATTTTTTTCCTCCTAGCTATTAGCTTACTCTATGAATCGTGCACACAAATACATGTGTACACAAGTAAGTAAATAATTTTAATGATGCACGCGTTAGAGTCATCATCTTTTTTTGATAAATAAAATCATTAATATACATATAATGGAAAATATGATCTTGCTCGTTTACTATACCGAGTACGAAACGGAAGAGGAAGACAAATAGCAATCAAAGGAGTACACAGCAAAGTTACATTAGCAAAATGACAGAGAAAAAGAAAAGAAAAGAAAAGAAAAAGAAAAAGAAAAAAAGATCGAAGGACGGACTATGAGGGGATCTCGCATTGAACGAATGAATTCGTGAGTGAGTCTCATCGTTGTCAACGTTGACAACAACTGGGAGAGGCAGAGGTTCGACGAACTAGCCAATCGTGGGAGCCCGTGTACCTGAATTCTAATGAGGCCCACCTGGGTATATATGAGCTGTTAGCCACGGTTTCGAGCACGATTTTTCTTCGGCCGGTGTCCGGTCACCACAAAGGTGAGTCTTTTCGCTATTTTATTCTTCTACCGATCTATCGGATTCTGGCCTTCGTTTATCTATCCTCTTTTCTTTCTTTTTATTTCTTCTCTTTTGTTTCTTCATTTTTACGATCAATACAAAAAAACACACACACACATTCTCATCGAAATAACATTCCTCTACTTAAGCCAATGCGCTTTAAGAAAGTTGCCGGGTCTGGTAACATCGAAAATGCATACAAACAACATTCTATGATATTGTATGCAAATTGATAGTAAACGTTGATCATTGAAATGAAATATCTTTTATTACCTATCTAATTATATCCAGATAAATCTATCTGACACTTTTCGAATCAATTTATAAAATAATCATTGGATTATTAAACTGTCGTGTGAAATCTTTCTTGAATTTCGAATATTTTCCGCGGGTATTTGGAAAATCGGTTTACGAGAGATCAGAATTTCTGCGATGACGATGACGATGAAGATGATGATGATGATAATGATGATAGTGGTACTTTCCACTCCCATATTTTCTACCTTTTCTTTTTCTTTCTTTTGTTTTCTTCTTTTCATTCCGAAGGAACTGGTCGGATGAGACAAGTTAGGATGTTGCGTTCCTGTTGCTAATTTTTATCAATAACTTTGCCAACCAATCGCGTCGCAAGTATCCTTGCGTGTGTAAAAAGAAAATGAAAAAATAACGCTTAAATTAATTGGAATTTAATCGAAACCGATCAGGGAAACCCTGACACAACCTATCATCTCGTTCGTTCGTTCGTTCTTCTTATTATTATTTTTGTATTCAACGGTATAGCAAACAGTGAGTAGGATGCATCCCGCATTTTAATTTCCCCGTACACATAAGTGCACAGATGGAAATCTCAAGCTCGTATTTGCTTTGATAGATCGGCTCAATCCTATCGAATGAACTATAAAGAGAAAAAGAATTATGAAGGATACAAGATCTCTACGAGGACGATGACTCACGAATTTTTATATGCACCGAACAATCTTCGATTAAATCTCTACATCTATATATATATATTCATCTTTCTTGTATGAAAACTATTTTGGTATTCTAATCGAAATAAAAAGAAACAGATAATATTTATCTTTCGATTGGTCGATGGTACGTTAACCTCGGATTAAATTAAAATTAGTTTCGAAATATTAGAGTGAACCAAAATTTCGCATTCTTTCGGTTAATGCAATTTTGTAGTTTGCAAATCAATCAAATTATTATACTTTATATGAACTTGTTGGTACGAACCTTTTTGGTTCACCCTAATATCATATCAGTCTTTCATTTCAAAGTTGTTTTTGTATACGAGGCCGTGTATCCTTACCAACCCTAACCGGTCGTGAGTAACTCGGATAAACCCCGAGAGATAACTTGCCCCCCACAGAATTTTCTACTGAACCAACCAGTCGTGTTTCACTTACATTAATCAAGCAAGATTTATCGTAACCGCGAATCATTCGCGTTCGAACATCGTTCAAGAAACGTTTACTATACCTGTGTATAGTAGCCTAGTGTTTCAAAGCTTACAATTAATGAAATTGAACCTAGTGGTAACGTACAAGATTTTCTATAATAAATGAACAATACTTCATTATTATGAAATTGCATTTCATCGATCATTAAACATAAATTTGTTTGTCTACAGCATTGAGAAAATGAAGTTCTCCGTTATGAAACTGTTGTTCTCCCTTCCCCTTCTGTTCGCGTATTTGGCGTACACATCAGCCGGTGAGTATTTTCGATGAAACGTTCTAGATAAGATAAAAGCTTTCCAGTAAAATTTGAAAAAAAAAAAAAAAAAAAAGAAATAAGAAAGAATGATAATCGCGTATGAAATCTTGAATTATCTCTCTCTCTCTCTCTCTCTTTCTCTCTCTGTGTGTATCAGATCAGAACGCAAGAGTTGTCTGTTACTTCAGCAACTGGGCGATTTATCGGCCTGGCGTTGGTAGTTATGGCATCAACGACATACCTGCAGAATTATGCACACACGTGATATATTCCTTCATCGGTGTGAGCAATGTCACCTGGGAAGTACTCGTCTTGGACGAGGAACTCGATGTTCAAAAGGGTGGCTTCAAAAACTTCACCCAACTCAGACTGAAGTATCCTCATCTTAAAACTGAAGTCGCGGTTGGTGGTTGGGGAGAGGGTGGTAAGAAGTATAGCAACCTCGTTACGGTGAAACAACGCAGAGATACTTTTATCAAAAGCGTCGTTGGTAAGTTTCCACCTTCTCTTTTAAACAACAATTACGATACCCTCATTTCTTTCTATTTTCTTCATTGTTTCTTAATAATTGTTACAGAATTCATGTACAAATATGGGTTCGATGGTTTCGATCTCGATTGGGAATACCCAGGTGCCTCAGACAGGGGTGGCAAGTTTTCCGATAAGAACAATTTCTTCTACTTCGTTGAAGAACTCAGGCGTGCATTCGATAAAGAAGGTAAAGGCTGGGAAATTACGATGGCCGTACCCATGGCTAAGTTCCGTCTCGACGAAGGTTACCACGTTCCCGAATTTTGCCAGTGAGTATTTCCCCTAATCGTTTAACTTAATTCGCGTGACCTTTTATTTTTATCCACTTCGTTTATCATTTTATTTAGGAATTTAGACGCGATTCATGTTATGTCTTACGATCTTCGTGGAAACTGGGCTGGGTTTGCTGATGTTCACAGTCCACTTTACAAAAGACCCCATGACAGTTATGCTTATGAAAAGCTTAATGTGGTAAGTATACTTTGAGAGCACCAAGTAAATATTCTTATATTTTTAAAATACCTTTTATTCCTTTAGCACGATGGTCTATTACTTTGGGAAGACAAAGGGTGTCCAGCCAATAAATTGGTCGTCGGTATACCTTTCTATGGTCGTACGTTCACCCTTGCACGTGGTAACACCAATTACAATCCAGGAACCTACATAAACAAGGAAGCAGGTGGTGGTGATCCTGGTCCGTACACACAGGCTAGGGGATTCTTGGCATATTATGAGGTCATTTTTCATCATATAATACCATTTCACACGATCAATAATCTTGTCAAGCGATTCTGATTAGAGAAAATAATATCTATATCGAATTTATTTAGATCTGCACAGAAGTCAACAATCCGAATTCCGGCTGGACTAAGAAATACGATTCCATTGGCAAAGTACCTTATACTTACAAAGGTAAATTTATTTTTAGAAAAGATACTCAATCGTAATGATAAGCGAATTTCGTGCCACTCTAAAATATTATTAATATAAAAAACTTGTTGTGTCTTTATTCAGAAACACAGTGGGTTGGTTACGAAGATCCTGACAGTGTTAAAATCAAAACTGATTTTATCAAAGAAAACAGCTATGCCGGTGCTATGATTTGGGCTATCGATATGGACGACTTTAATGGTCTCTGCGGAGAAAAGAATCCTCTCATAAAAGTCATTCACGATGGCTTGAAAGATTACAAAGTACCTAAAAAAGAACATCAAACTACACTTACGGTAAATAATTAATTGTCAATTAATTAAATACATATAGGACGTTAGATATTGAATATCGGGGTTTTATTTTCTGTCCAGCCGGAATGGGCAAGGCCGCCAAGTACAACATCTTCCCCGAATAAACCTGAGACGACGAGGGATACCGAGGAAACGACTAGGCCAACTGTACCAACTGTACCAACGGTAAAACCAAGTTCCTCCACTTCCAAACCACCATCACCACCTGTTGATGACGACGAGAAAGTTGTTTGCGAAGGCGAAGAATATCTTCCTTCGAAAAATTGTACCGTGGTACGTATTCATTATCTCTTACATTTATCAATTTCATCTAAATCATTTTATCAAGAAAAACAAAATAGATAAATTCATGAAAAATAATTTTATCGTATTTAATTGGAAATTACAGATTTGTATAATAGATTTAGATTTATTGGAATTAATGTGAAAACAACACGTACGAGGAATTATTTTTCAAAATGGCGCCTGCATTTTAATCGACCATTTTCTTCTTTCTCCCTTTATTTTAATTACTTTCTAAGCAATTATACTTCAGTCCCTATACTTTGTCCTTCATATTCTAATATTATGTTATTTCTTTTTTATCTGCTATATATATTATGAATATTTGTTGATTTTAGTACTACCGATGCGTTTTTGGAGTTCCTCGAAAGTACCAATGCCCAGATGGTCTGGTCTACGACACTAATATGCATGTTTGCGTTTGGCCTGAAACTGCCGACCGAGAGGAATGCAGAACTAAATGAAAAAATCAACGATATCGTGCTACAAACATGAACAACAAGTTTTATATATCTTTAATATAGAAGAAGAAGATGGAAGTGGGAATAATGTAATAAATTGTATACCAGTATCTCATCCTATCTCCTCATCGAAATTATCTTGAAGCATTCATTGGTACTACATATTATAACTATGCTGATAACCAAATTAAAATGATTCAATTTCTCGTTAAGATATTTCTGTGATTCTGCAGAAAGAAGAAAACAAATCTTCAAGTTATCTCTTTTATATATCGATCAATAGACTTTCTATTCAATCAATATTAAAACTTCACACAAGCAACCATCTTGAATAAAGATTTTTTATTGAATTTGATCTCTAATTTGAATGACCTCGAAAAATATACGCCACGTCGCATCTATATATTAGAAACAGAAGATCTCGGAGTAAACACTTATGTTGCTAACTTCAAGTTATTTTCCCCCACACTTTCTTTAATTCGATAACAAAAATGGCGCACACAATATCGAGATCGAGACTTGTAGTACTGTTCGCATTAAAGTATACTAATCGAATAAAATCGCGTAATTTAATACCCCTTAAATATCAACGATTATGTTTCCACACAAATTGGATATTGGAGGGTATGCTATTTATATAGAAATATGAAATTGATACTATATTTATAAGGAGGTTAAGTTTTTTATGAGATTATATCCTTCATTAAACCCTTTAATAAATTAATTCTCATCAATCAAAACATTATGCTAGGAGAATTTCATTCTATTATATGAACGAGTTGTCTTTAAATGAAATAAATTAAATGAAATATACATTTTTTCTAAATGACACAATTATACAATTCCACAATTATGATTATGCAATCCAATCAGAATTTGATCGTTCAGAATCAGATCAGAACTGTCAGGAAAATACTTAAAAGTATATTTTCTTTCTGACATTACACAGTTAATAATTATTCTTATACTTATAGCGAAAGGGAAAGAATTATTCATGCCTTCGTTATCCCCAACCATGGAAAGTGGGACAATCGTTAAATGGTTAAAGAAAGAAGGTGACAAAATTAATCCCGGAGATGCAATAGCTGATATTCAAACGGATAAAGCAGTGGTTGCTATGGAAGTAGAGGACGAAGTAGTCCTTGCCAAAATTATTGTAAGAACATTTCATTTATTTCTACTATCACACTCCACCTAATACTTTAAGGTAATATTTTCTTATCGTTAGGTACCAGAAGGGACAAAAGATATCAAAGTAGGAACATTGATCGCTCTTACCGTAGATGAAGGCGAGGATTGGAAATCGGTAGAAGCACCTGATACTTCCCCAACACCTTCTACTAAACCTACTACTGCTCCAACACCTTCTGCACCTTCTGTAAGCCAATCGGATGTACCACCACCACCAGGACAGTACGTAAACTGAGATTAAATATAACTGAGATGCATTAATGCGCGAAGAAAGTATAGAATTTTGGAATACATCTCTTTTAGACAAAATGTTTCTATGCCTGCACTTTCTCCAACCATGACAACTGGTACAATTGTTAAATGGTTAAAGAGAGAAGGCGATGAAATACAACCAGGAGATGCAATAGCCGAGATACAAACTGATAAAGCAGTAATGACTTTTGAAATGGAAGATGAGGCTGTACTTGCCAAGATTTTGGTAAGGAAAATGTTCTTCTTATTTCTATTATAATGTCTCTTTTCTCTAATTACTTACATATTTGATTTTCTGTAATAGGTACCAGAGGGTAGTCAAGTGGAGGTAGGTCAATTAATTGCTGTTACAGTTGAGAAGGGAATGGATTGGACAAAAGCTGTCATTCCACAAACACTTAAGGCTACTACTCCAAGCCCTGCCCCTGCAGTTGCAAAATCCAGCGAAAAGGAACAGTACGTATTACGATTTACTATATTTCCAAGTATAAAGAATAGATCAATTTCTTTGATATGTGTCTATATAAATACATATATCTATGTTTATTATCTTTATAGGGTATATGGATTGGCAGTTAAACGACTGCTACAGGAATACGGTCTAGATGCGAATTTTATTAAGGGTACTGGCCGTCCTAATCGAATTCTAAAAAGTGACGTGCTAGCATACATAGAAACAAATAATATTAAAAAAGTTCAACTTAAAGCTGACACTGGTAAAGATTTTTTCGAATCACCACTTGTTGGAATAGTAATATGTATATGTATCATTTTTCACTGCGATTTATTTTTTATAGTTGCACCACCAAAAGTCGAAAAAGGTAAAAAGGCAGAGCCTATGGTACCGGGTCGTCCATCAGCTTACGAAGATATACCTGTATCGAATATTCGAAGTGTCATAGCTAAACGTCTTGGAGAATCTAAAGTATATATCATGCGAGCATATATTATACTTTGTTTTTTATTTATTAAGTCAATCTTTCATCTATTAAAAAATAAGTCTTTCTTTTCAGTCAAATATACCTCATTCTTATTCGAGTATTGACATCAAAATTGACAAACTGATAGAAATTCGAAAGCAATTAAAAGAGGATGGCATCAATGTATCTGTCAATGATTTCATTACAAAAGCTGTATCTCACGCGCTTGTCGAATGTTCCACAATCAACACCTTGTATACTAATAATAAAGTATGCGAGCACAGTATATTTCATAATGGATCGCAGACGCTTAATTACATTATGCAATAATTTGCATTATTTGCTTTTAGGTCGTGCGTGCTCCAAACATAGATATCTCTATAGCAGTTGCGTCTCCTATGGGTCTAATAACACCAATCGTATTTGATGCACCATCCAAAAGTTTATTAGACATTTCTACGACTATTAGAGAATTAGCTGGAAAGGCAAAAGCTGGGACTTTGAAGCCACAGGAATTTCAAGGAGGATCCTTTACGTAAGAATAAAATAAGGATGAATTTGTGCAAATGTAAATGCTAATATTTGGAGTTATTTTTTCTTTTTCTTTTTTAGAATATCCAATTTAGGAATGTTTGGAATTAAAGAATTTTCCGCCATCATAAATCCTCCGCAAACGGCAATCCTTGCTGTTGGAACAGGACGTCCAGAACTGAGTAAATTTCATGAAAAAGATACAAATTTATTGTCTATTGTCAGCTGATAATAACGGTAACAACAATATTATATATTTGTTTAGGTGATTCTTTGGAAACTGTCACCAAAATGATGGCAACATTATCTTACGATAGACGTGCCATCGCTGAGGATGATGCAGCTGACTTTTTAGCGGTACTCAGAGCTATGTTAGAGAATCCAACTTTTCTTGCTGTTGGAAAAATTCAAGCATTGAGGCATATGAACGATTAAACTTGGTAATAATTAGTTACTAGTCATTTTCACTTGATACGTATATCTATTCTTTATACATATGACTTTGTTTTTCTCAGCAATGTACATATAGTAAGGAGAAACACAATGATAAGATTACATAAATCTTTAGTAGAAGGCAAGTATAAATAAACGAACGATGATATAAATCGATGCCGTCTCGCAACGTCATGTTTTTTAAATTAGTTGGGAAAAATATAATTTCGATGTAGTCTATCGTTACAATACTATCGTCTGATGGTCATGAAAAATATGTACGATATAATCATCGTATAAATGTAATGATAGTCGTATTTACTGCCAAGTAAAGTACAATGATACTTTAAATAAAAACTACATATATGTATATTATCACAAAGACACGAGGTATCAATATTCATTTTTATAAATTCATGAAATTACAGTTTACGCGTTTCTAATTTTATTGTTTCTTTTCCTTTCCAAATCTGTTTAGAATAAAAAAAAACTGACAAACGTAATGATCGTTAATACGTTTACTTTGTGCAATTTTGTACAATTATAAACGCACGTATCGTGTAATAAATTGTTTCTTTTATATGTATATCTACACGGATGCGCGATATCACACTTCCGTTGACAAGATACATGTAGAATCATCGTAGTCATCGGAAATCAATAAAGTAAAGAAAATAATGTTAACATATGAAGATAATAAGAATACCATGAAGATAGCTTTTATCGGTGTACCAAGTGTTTCTTCATCTTTTTGTGTGTATATATATATATATATGTATGTATATATGTATGTATATAAAATATAATGTCAACGCAAATGAATTTTATTTTATCTTTTAAATAAATTATTTATTGTTTAATATTTTTTATTTAATAAGACATATCCTCTCATTTTATTTGTGTAGCTTAAATAATTGTTAACAATAAAACATTTGAAAGAATATGAGGATAGGGAATAAAATGTCGTAATAATTATAATTATAATTTTAAAAATGTGTGGACAATTTTATAATATTTATTTAATTAAAATACATAAACGAACATTGATAAAATTCCATAATGACGCATATATTCATTCATTTAAGGCACAAACTCTGGAGTTCACTATTTTTTTTTAAATTAATTAAATATGACGACACATGAAATAATTAGAAATATGAAATACTAGAGATGAACAACCAAAAGGTAGGATTTTAGATAAACCATTTAGTCATTTATATCCGGCAGCATTCGCGTAAATCTTATAAAAAGAGATTAATGAATAATTGCATGGAATTTTAAATTCAATAGTTTATTACTTATCACAGTCGTGATTTTTTATTGAAGTTTTATGTTTAAAATTCTATCTTATAGTTAGAGAACAATCATTCGTATCATTTTATTATAAAATTGAAACACCCTTATAAATATTGTCGATATGCGTTTACTTATATATACACGATAACGTTATAAAAGTTTTATAAGAATAGAATATATTTGGTTTAGCGATAATATACTCGCCGTAAAATACAAAAATATTTCTCCCGAAAATGTATATTATCAAATCTGAAAAAATTCTATAAAACTAGTCATATGCGTGTGTATAACTTTTCAAAATTACACTCTATGTTAAGCAGTGTGTTGCATTGTACTATTTAATACTCGCAATCAGTTAATAATGCATTCATAAATTGCAATGTTAAGCCAAACATTTCAATTATTTACAGAATGTAACATATTTATTTTAAAATAAAATTCTTTTTCCTCCTGTGTTTTGAAATTTAACACGGAGATGATTAAAAATAATTGCACTTTGCGAAAAAAGTACTGACAATAAAATAGGCACCCACCCATACGTTTGTGCGTTTTTGTGTTTTCTGTTTATTTTTTTTTCTTCACTATTGGAAGTATTCTCAATATAAGTACAATAATTGTTTAATAGTATAAAATAATATGCGTTACCTATGCTTGCAATATATTCAAAAAAATAAACCTTTGCATAAAATACAATGTTACACAAACCGTTTAGGTAGTATAAAATTTACATATCTATATGTACATATACATATGCAGCAAACATCTGTGCGTATACGTAAATACTTAAAATGCAGTAAAAATACAATTATAAAATCGACAATGTTGCCACAGCGTATATGTATGTGTACGTATTTATATTGCACATGAAGTGAACTTTATAGTTTCGTTTCCACCAACAACACATCTGTGTGAAAAAATAAAAATAAAAAGAATATTGGAAACCTTATAAAGAACATATGAAACTCGCTATTAAAACACGTGTATTCTAATTTATAAATCCAATTAGTGGATCTTACTGAAATCCATAATACTGTTGATCGTATTATCATTTTCGAGAAAGCTTAGTGAATTCGTGGTATGTGAAGAAAATGTCAACAGTAATGGCAAATGATAAAGTATCAATAAGAAAGAAAGATTGTATATATATATATATAATAGTTAGTGCCTATGAAATTCATTAATTAAAATACTTAGAAGAACCATTGTGCTTAATTCAAGATTATATAAATACTAGTTGCATTAAAAGTAATCAATTATAGACCTTATGAAGAATTCTTTGTGCAACCTGTATCAATGGCGTTAATGTAGTCAATTCTGCACAATTTTCTAAGAAAGGATGAGAAAGCAATTCATCCGCAGTTGCTCTTTCATCCACTTCGACAGCAAGGCACCTTTCCAAAAAGTTTTGAAACGTAGGACTAAGCGATTCCCATCTTGGTATGGAAGGTTTACCGATGGCAGCAATTAAATATAATGCTCTTAGTGCCGTTTCTTTCATATAAGGTGGCTCACCCTCGATCATCTCAATGGCCATTATACCGAGTGACCAAATGTCAACTTTTTTTCCGTATTGTTTTCTCGTCACTACTTCCGGTGCCATCCAATACGGAGAACCCACCATAGTTTGTCTCTTTTCGTCGCCATTAATATTAGCGCAGAAACCAAAATCCGTTACTTTGACAGTTCCGTTCATACCCAATAGCACATTATCGGATTTAATGTCTCGATGAATGATACCCCTTTTGTGGAGAAAACTTATTGCTTTCAAAACCTCTCTACAGACGGCTGCAATTTGTGCCTCCTTCATAACAGTCTCTGTAACAACATCTGTAAGAGGTCCTCCTTCTAATAATTCCATTACCACCCACAAATGACAATCTAAAAGATATGCGTCCAAGAAATTAACTAAATTCGGGTGTTGAAATTCTTTGAGAACTTTGATTTCAGTCAATATGAGTTCCTTTTTTGGTTGCTTAGACAAGTCGATATCCTTAATGGCTACTTTCTGATTATTTTCAAGATCAGTCGCTACGAATACGGTGCCAGAAGCACCAGCACCAACTTCCTTACTTCTATCAAATTTAAGAGTAGGATCACCACTTTGACAAATAGATCTTAGTTCATCGAATACTTCTTGATCACTCAATTTGACACCACTATAGTCTGTTTTTCTGCGTAATACAGGACTTTCTTCGGTTTTGATTTTGTAATCATCTTCCTCTTCAATCTCTTTCTCGGTTTCCTCCTCTTGAAGTAAACTATCGTCCTCAACGTTGTATACTTTAAGATCTTCGAGAATTTCAGTCAAAGTCTTTTCATTTCTGTCATTCCTATCTATGAAAGTTCTTGGTGCTGGCTTTGGCACTTTATTAACTTTAGGTGGAAGTTCTGGTAAAGTTCGTACCTGGCTATCAGTTGAGCTAGCTGAATTTGAACTATCCGAGTCACACGATTGATACTTCTTAGTTAATATATTATCGATTTCTTCCGATTCTTCTTCTATAAGATTCTCCGTGACAAGTGCTTTAAATACTTTCTCCTGTGGTTTACGTTTAATCGAGTAATTGTAAAATTTGATAGCTTGCAATGCTGCCGCAGGATGTTCATCCTGTTCGGACTTTGATATTTGCGTGTTAAGAAAACGTATCCAGGAAAGCGGCAAACCCTCCAACTGACCTGTTTCTGCATTTTTACTAACGTGAAATTCGTGAGAGACATTAGTAGGCAAGCCTATTTCCGCCACCGTTTCGACATTGACACTTTTCTTTTTAGAAAAAAACTTGGTTATGTTTAAGCTCATTTTCGCGCGAAATCACGCGCTCTATTCCGACTTTTCCTCGTTATTTTACCGATCTATTGTCACTCCTATTCAATCCTTAATATAAGGGATTATTAAAACTTCTTAATTCTTTCAATACAAATTACCATTGTATCTTTCAGGCGTAACGTCACTCCTTAAACCGATATCTCTTTCTCTCTCTCTTTCTCCCCCACCCCCATCACTCCACCCGAATTTTCTTTACGCCAATGTTACCACCGACAAAATTACCCTAGTCATTTCGTTTACCTAGTGACATTCGATATCCCATTCGCAACCAAGTTCATTCTGCTCAATATTTATCCCTATGAAATCTATCATATCTACTATAGAATTTTAAAATATCAACTAATCGTTGATTCTTCTTTTCTGATAATTTATTAAATAAACCTTTCCTTAATTTCGTTTCCAAATGATAAAGATATTGTTTGTCTTCGTATCTCCCTGTAAGAAATGACGAAGCAGGTAGATTACATTGTTTAATGTAATATTGAATATTTGAAGTTTTAAATGTACGTGATTGTTTTTATTGTTATAGTTGCAAAGGAACGCACAATAAAATTGAATATCTTTTTTACACGATTTCGAAAGTATAAGCGTGTTAATTTATTCCTACAAAAGGAGGAAAAGTTGTCTTTGAGCTCATGGTCAAAATAAGTTATAGAATCTGAGATTTACGCTTGTGTCGGGCGGAAGAAATACGCTAAGTGTGACAAGGACAACTCGAAGGAAAAAAGAAAATGGAAAATAATCTAATTTGAGAGAAAGGGCTGGTAAAAGGGATCGAGTCTTCTAAATAATTACGTAGAAGTAATTATTACCATAAGTAGTTCTTTTTAACGCAAAGAAACGAAATTGACCTTGGTCAATTAAAAAAGGATCGAAAGGAAATTGACAACTCGTTTATTCATCCTTGAAACAAGCCCGCTTCGAGGCCGCCATATTGTTTTTTAGCGATGCAACACATTTTCTTCCTGTGTGAACTTGGCCGTGGCCATACACCTGCGAACAAAAATGGCGGATGCTATTCGTGGTAGTGTCATTTCGTAAGCAGTCGTAAGCAGTCGCAACGGTGGCTGGATTCGAGTACGTTTCAGAACGTACACGAGGAGAGACCCTTTGCTTAAACTGACGTGAGCTTGTTTGTTAGTATTTGTTTTACGCGCGCGCATATATGCGTGTGTATGCGTGCGCGTATGTCACTGCGTATGTAAGTGTAAGTACAGTGGATCCGAAAGAAATTTGTCCTAATAATTAAAAAGAACAAATATAAAGAGATATTTAATCTTTGTTACTTTGACTTTTAACGAGAAGATCAAGGGACGATCGTTCAAACGTGTATATAAATCTGGTTTTAACGGAAAGGAATGAAATAATGGCGAATTTGCGACAAACACCGCTAACATGCAGCGGACATACAAGACCCGTTGTGCATCTTGCATTTTCCGATGTCACCGAATCTGGATATTATCTTATTTCAGCGTGCAAAGGTAATATCGAATCCTAAACGTTCTATTTAAAAATCAACTTTTGTAATATTCCTTTCGTTTTTGTCTCTTCTTTTTTTTTTTCTGTCTACAATCACAATCGTTCCGATTACCTTGGCCCAATTTCGTGCCTAAAGCGTCATGGCAATGCCGGAGAACTTTTACTCTCATATCTTTCCTTAGATCTTTTATACATTAATTATATTTGAATTGTTTCATTTTCAGATGGCAAGCCAATGTTACGACAGGGTGACACTGGAGATTGGATTGGTACATTCGAAGGTCACAAAGGTGCAGTGTGGGGTGTTGCGTTGAACCCACAGGCTACAAGAGCAGCAACTGGTGCAGCAGACTTTAACGCTAAAGTTTGGGATGCTATCAAAGGAGAAGAAGTCTATTCCTTCCAACACAATCACATTGTCAAATCAGTTAACTTTAGCTCAGATTCAAATTACTTGTGCACCGGTTCTAATGAGAAATTAGTTCGCATTTATGATCTGAATCAACCAGAAGCAGCACCACAGGTACTGAAACGAATCCTATCTTCAAATTTGTTGTCATTATATACCCTGCAAATGACGCAAGATTATTTTCTTGTAGATTTTCTCAGGTCATACGAGTGGTATCAGGCATGTTACTTTTTTCAAAGACAATACCGCATTGGTTTCTTGCGCTGATGATAAAACATTAAGAGTTTGGGATAGAAATAGTGGTCAAGAAACAAAAAGGTTAGATTTTCCTGCCATACCTAATTCTATGGAAGTATCTAAGGATGGTAATATTATCACAACCACTCACTCCAACATTGTGACTTTCTGGGATAGCAAAGAGTATGTCTGTTTTAACAAATATATCTCGATTAAATAATGTTTGTTATTTTACATTTAAGACTATATCTAAATAGTTCAAGGTGTGTGTGACCATCTACCATATTTTTAACATGCGTTTTAAGCGTACACAACTTTATGTTTAATTAATTTCCTTGTCATGTACTTGTAAATTCGCTGCTCATGCGTCAGCTCACCTTGGCCTCATAGAAAGTATTTCCTGCATACAAATTAAATGTCGTATGACTCTATATGTACGATGCTCTACTTTCCTTTTGTTTTATCTTTTTAAACATTAAATTTAATAAACAATTGTTTTGTAATATTTTCCTGATATTAATGTTATTCTGTTTTTCTTGTTTTAGATTAACTAAAATACGTGACTTTACAGTGCCAACTCAAGCAAATAGTGCCAGCTTGCATCCCGATTGTAGCATTTTTGTATGCGGCGGTGAAGATTTAAAAATGTATAAATTTGATTATAGCACAGGTGCAGAAATAGGTCCGTATTTATTATTAAACTAAAATATTATAACTTTCTTTTTTATGAAACTTTATTAAATTTGTGTAAATTTTTGATCGGACAGAATCATTCAAAGGACATTTTGGTCCTGTACATTGTGTACGATTTTCACCGGATGGAGAACTTTATGCCAGTGGCTCGGAGGATGGGACTTTGAGATTATGGCAAACAACGGTCGGCAAAACTTATGGTTTGTGGCGTTGCGTTGAACAGGCTCCCGCCATACAAGAAAATGCTACTGTCCTTAATAACAAACAAGAAGTTCCTGCCAGCTAAATGCATTTTTCTATTATAAAACCCACGATGATGATTATGCGAAATAAGAGTTAACGCGGGGAAAAAAGAATCTCTTATCCTGAAAAATGTATTGGAAAATTATATTCATCTGTGAAATACCGTCAAAGTATGTTTTTTAAGCAATGCATTTCTGAGAAGATTTTGAGGAGACATACCCTAGTGAGTTTTCGGTTTTTCGGGTGTTCTAAAAAAAGACTAAATGAAAAGAAATGGACCAAACTTTTATAGTCTAGCGGGTATCTACAAAAACATAGGAGGCTATTCATTACTATTTATTAGGACAGGAAAACGCGAAGTAGAGTAACATTTACATTTGTTATTGTCATATACAAGTATATCATTATTATATCACTAAATAAAATAGAAGTGTAATGAGAAAATCTAAAAAAACGATTGAAATACTTCGTTTCGTTTTGTTATTTGGTAATGCCATCTGTACAGAAGAATACAATAAATAAATAAATAAATATATATATACACAGTCGTTTACATACATCATTATCATTATGAAAAATTTGGAAATTAAATTTTAATCCTTAAGTATTGTCAGAAAGTTTTAATAACTCCATACACTCTTTCTGGCTTGAAAAGTTTTCTATAACAGATGAATAAAATAATATTTCAAAGATTTAAATATTTTGGCGCTAAAGTCTATCGGATACAAAGACAGCTTGACTGAAAACTTACCGACCGTGCAACAACTATTAACGCTATCTAGTGGCGAAGATCATTACTAAAAATTACCGACGGAACTAAGAACGTGTCGCCACCTAGCTGATAAACTATATAACGTTTAGAACATAAACTATTGTTCTACCGATAAAAGAATGTTGCCGGTAATATTTGTTTGATACTTATGTAAAACGCCAAACGAATTTTTTTCTGCACAATTATTAAGATCATTGACATTAATATAATATAATATAATTTAAGTTTTGTATGTATATCAATCACGAAACATTTTAAAAACAATGTTTTATTGAAATAATAAGAATATAATTAAATATATTAACTAGAGTAATCTTTTAATAAAGATTGTTTGAAAAATATCTTTATTTTTGATAGAATTGTTGAGATCGTTTGTGTATAATATAGAGTTATTGAAATAGTAGGTATGTTATTGTATTATCTTACGCGATGGCATTGTTCTCTTACCATTAGTGAACCTTATCTCAGGCTCAACTGTGCACCTTTTTCATTACTATAGTGACGACGAAGTACGAATCTTACTATCTTACAGTTTCTCAAGGCATTCGTTTGAAAGCTTTTGTCAATTAAATACGTTTAAATCTAACTTAGAAAATAATAAATCATTTCAACTATAATAAACTAACAATAAGTGTATAACATACATGCGAAATATAGTATATTAATATTTAAACGTTAATTTATCGAAAGTTTAACGTGTTAGCAACCATTTGGAATCGTTTAGAGTTTCTTTTAATCGAAAATAAAAAAACAAAAAAGGTAAAAATTGTGTTAAAGTAATCACGTTTAAGTAAATATGTGTTAAAATATTGTAAATTTGTATAAATCGTTTTTGAAAACTAATCAGTTTAAATTTGTTCGATAATAACATCAAAATAAATCTTGCTAAGTGTTTAAATGTCATGCAATAGGACAATACAATTGACATACTGTCAATAAGACGAGAACAAACCTCACATCGAATGTTTCTATTTGTACTTTTTTTCCCTTTGTTTTTCATATTTTTTTTTGAACAAACATTGTCTTAATTTAAACATGTTAATTAAAAAAAGAAAAAAACAATTCGTTTGTTCTTACAGCAATATGATTTTGTCGAATTCGGAAAATAACGAGGATGATTCGTTTATTCGCGTAAGTGTTTATCCTCGATGATAAATCAATCCTAATGCAAATATCATTTTTATAAAAGCAAAATTGATCGTTACTTCATTTTTCAGCGTTTAATAAATCGTGCCACTGTTAAAAATAAAGAACCGCACGAATTGGCAACGATGCAATTGAGACAAAAAATGAACATTTTACGGGCGATAAATGTCTACCGATTTGAAGGTACGTCACCCTTTCTTGCTAACCCTCCTTCCCTCCTCGTACCCCCTTGCACATTTACGAATGCATTTTTATTCGATTTAGTCACTACTTTATATGCAACGTTTATATATGTTTAAACAGATTTTGGAAGCACATGTAACAAATTGTCCGACAAAGCTTTGAACTGTTTAAATAAAGAAATCCTCTTCAAAACGGAAATGTATGAAAATGATATAATGATACCCAGTAAACTCTTGGAAAACGAAACTTTCCTAAGCGGATTGAAGAACGACATAATTACCAAAAAATGTCGCAATTGGAACCTTAAAATAGATAAGACGTTGAATTACGAGGATTTGTCAGATAAAATCAAAGCACCAGTTATTTCTGAAGAGAAATTAAACATCGATCAGATTGCGGAAAAATCGAAAATATCGGAAATCAAATGTAACGATAATAAAATGGATGAAAAATGTTTAACGAGTATCAAAACTGACGAAAGTACGAAATCTAAAACACTCTATACTTGTTTGAACGAAGAAATTCGAGATCTTAAAGAAGAACTTGAATCGTTACAATGTAATTCTTATCTAATGGATACCCCGAAAAAAAAATCATTTGATTTTCGTAAGAATTTCGTTGCCAGGAATTCGATCGAATGTTCGAAAAAAAGATTATTGACGGATTACATCGTGCCAGGTGTGCACAAAGCTTTCGAAGATATTTCTTCGAAAGAAATAGATTCACGGGAAATAGAAAATAATATCAATAACAAATTGAACGAAGTTATGCGATACGAGCAAGCGATTCCTCGTTCTAATAATAATAATAATAATAATATCGATAACGATAATAAAAGTATGAAAAAAATAGAAAAACCTAAACGAATAATGAAGCCAAATTTAGAATCGACGATTAAATCATGTTCTGGGGATTCAACGAAAAAACACGCATCGCCATTTTCTATACCGAGCTCGATTTCAACGATACTTCCTACCGCCTCGTCGAAATCTGAATTTGGTGAGAAAAGCGAGGACAAATATTCGTACGGTAGTTCGGAAATTGTTGAAAGTATTATACCATTGGAGGAGATGCACAAATTTCTCGACAATGCATTTAACAGCGAATTACTCAACAGTTCTTACATGTTAAATTCAACTAATTCCTACGAAGACAATTTAAATCACAAAAGGATCGGCAAATCAAAGACAACTCCTACTAATGAGACTTTGAATCAAAGATTATTGGCAAGCGAACCAACGCAAAGAAAAGTAATTAGAGAAACGAAAATGCTCAGATCATTTTCCCAAGAAATTAATAGAAAGGTATTCGTTTACAAACGTAATATTAATACAGCTATCTAATATGATTTGTTGTTTTTTTTTCTTTTTCTCTTAATAAGGAATCACATCCACGCTCGAACATGGAAGGAAGACAAATCAGTGATCCAGTTATAAAACACAAAGACAAAATACAAGAACTTTTACAAAGATTGGAAGTACAACAAACGTTGATACATCAAGCTAGCAAGGCTTTAAACTTTTGTAATTTCATGAAAATGTTTCAATATAGTATACAACACGTGGAATCCGAGAGATTGTTGTTATTATCGATGCTTAAGAAAAAAGCTGTATTGAATGAAATTAAACGTATCGACGAATTCCAGGATAATACTATTTCCTTATACGAGCACGGAAAAGTTACCATCTCGCAGATCAGTTTGAGCATCAATAAAGATAAAATTGATTTGTCGGGTTTAACTCCTGATATGTGTGGATGGTTTATGGTTACGGTGACCCATGAATCGACGGTTTGGGCAACGAGTGCTATGAATTATTCATTCGATAGTCCAATTACTATTCGTTTTCCCGAATCAATAACCGTACCAAATCTGAGCCCTAATTTTATCATCGTCGTAGACGTTTACAGTTTGCAATTAAGAAACACAAATTCCAATGAAAAGGGAGAACAATCGGGCAACAACAATATTACGTGTCCCTCACCTAATCACTTGTGGAAAAAATTGGAGAAATCACGATTGAAGCAAAATGAAATACCATGTTCCAACAGTATCAGAGAAACGTCTTTTCAACTTACTGGATACGTACAATTAACTCTTCAAGATCTGGACAAAGTTCCACCTTGGTATTTATTATCGGTAATTTGTTTCTTTATATTTTAACGTTTCAGTTAAGATAAACTCGTTAGAAAATTAGATAATAAGTTGTCAAATTAATTATCGTTAACCAGGTACCTTCGAATTCGATTTTGCAAGGGAAAATAAATTTCAAATTGTCTCGGAAAATCAAAATATCGCTTATCCATTCCGGTTTCTTGACACACGGCGACGAAGCAGGTGGATTGGCTGCTTGGAATAGAAGATGGTGCATTCTCGATGGTAGTTGCATGAAATTTTGGAATTATCCTCAAGAACACGACTTGAGATCACCGTTGTTGATCATCGATTTGACTCGTTGCACAACTAACGAGGTACAAGTCGTGGATAGGACCATTTGTGCTAGACCACGCACGCTTATGTTTAAAACTATAAGAGAAAGAGTATCTCGCGATGAAAATAGCATGTTTCTCGAGTGTCAATGCAGTTACACTGTCGTAAGGTAAACTTAAATATATCTTTTTACGCTTTTTAACTAGCTTAACAAATATTTTTTACAGACACTTGCTATCCTGCGATACCATCCACGATATGATGGAATGGAGTTCTAAATTAAACTACGTCTTATCCATATTGAGCAATTGGAAATCAAGAAGGAACGATTTCATTCCTACCACTGAATTGTAATTGAATTATTTCTAAACTCTGCCAATGTATAATATTGAAACGCTTTTAAAAAAATATTCTCTGAAAAAAAAGAAGAGGAAAAAAAAAGAAACAAAAAATAATGTGAACAAAGATACAAGTATCGTTGATGAATATCGGGTCAGGAATCATCTTCAAAATAGTTACTTTAATGACAATTGAATCTAAACGATATAAAAATGTTCTAAAACACTTGAGAAATATAAAGTTTCTATGTGGTTAGAAATTTACTTCTTCTCTTTGGCTGACGATCTGTACTTTCGTTATCCTCGTTAACGCGTTTCTTCTTTCTCAACGATCTCGTTGAACTTTTGGAAAGGTTGTTTTTGTTCAATAACGCGTTAGAATGTTCACTGTCGCTATTTGAAGAAGAAATCACGTTGAAGTGACACTTGTCCGTTACCGGAGTTACCGGTGATTGAGTTTTTATCGACGTCGTATGATCAGTCGTAGATATAACACTATCAGTTAAATTGTCCGAGGTAGAACTCTTCCTATCGGAATCAGTATTATTCAATGATGTATCTTTATCCGGAATAAATTTGGCAAAAACCGAGGCTGGAAGAGGTATCGGTATAGGAACTGGAATTGGTATTGGTATTGGATAAGGAACGAGTATCGTTACGGGAGGTAATAACGACGACGACGACGAGTAGGAAGTTTGAGACGAGAATTGAGATTGGATGGGATTAACCGATGCCGTTTCGGGATATATTTTCAAATCCGAGTGATATTTATGTTGCCTTGATTCGTCGATGCAAGAACCAGGCGAGGGTATTGCTTCGGATTGTATCGGTGACGAAGACGTATCTGGAATCCAAGAGGAAGATTTCCGTAATTTCCTTTGCTGAGAATAACGAACGTTATCCCAATTTCTCGACGATTCTCTACCACGCAATCCTTTAATATCCTTCAGGTGTATATCACTTTTATCTTCTATAACAGATTTATATATCTTATGCCTGTCGTGTAATTCATCGTCCATGATGTTTCCTATTACATGTTGTTTGGTATGATCAACGGAAGATGATCTCGATTGGCTCAAATTTAAAAGATTCGAATCCGTATATGGAATTCTACAATGCATACGATCGTTAGCGCAATGATAATACTTTTCGTATTCACGATCTTTAAAAGATTCTTTAATAGTTTCGCGAACACTTTCACTATTGTCTTTCGTCTTCTCGTCCGTGTTTTCCATCTTCCTCGTCGTCGTCGTCGTCGTCGTCGTAGTCATCGTTCTCGATCTCGACGTCGCGTTGTTGACGTCCGTTCGCGTGCAAAACGAATTTCTTCTTATCAATTTGAGAGACAAATTGTCAGATTTTGGGAGATCTATCGATTCCTTACGATCAATTTCGGCGTTTTGTGACAGAGGCGAGAGCCTGCTGATCGACTCGTCGTCGACGATCAAAATTTCTTCCGTCGAACTACGAGGCGATTGACAGTTCCGAAGCCAAAGTTCGGGGGTGATTAATGCACCACTACCACCACCACAACCACCACCACCCTTTCCAGAATCGCTAGGTGGAATCGCTGTTAATCCATGAAGGGCTAGATGCGTCTCGGTTTCTCGACAAAATATGTTCATCTTGTATTGATTCAAACACTTGTCGCTACAAAATTGAAGCTGACTTTCGCCGTCCTGTTAAAAAAAAAACAACAAATTATCAATTTTAATCTAATTTAATAAAGCGAACGTTCATTTTTTATTTTCATTGTCAAAATAAATATGATTATAATATAATAAATAAATTGTTTGACCTGAAAATCGACGTAACTGATAGGATTTCTAACGTGTCTGCACCAATCGCACGTACGTGCTCTTTTAAAAGCTGCTCTTCGGCCGGCTGCGAAACAAGCTTCGCTGCAAAATTGTCCCAAAGCACTGACCATACCGCAAGAAAGTGGATTCGTTCTTCCCGGTTCCCACGTTTCACCGATTCGTCCGCACCAAGAACAGGATATCAATCTGTGCCCGACCTCCGTCATTTCATCTGTAGCATGCCAAGCAATGTCATTGAATAAAATTACACGCCATTTAAATATTAGGGTGAACCCAAAAATTCGTGCATTGTTTTTTTAATTATCACTCGCATGTAAAGTATAATAAATAATAATAATAGGTTATAGACACCAACGTAATAAACCTATCATTAGCAACAAAAATGCCACTTTATTTAACAATTAAGTTTAACTTTAATTTACCTGGGCTACTGGAAGTTGAATCGTTGTGATAAGGTAATCTTGAAGTAGATGGTAGGACAGTTTTGATTTGTAACGACGGACTTGCCGTAACTTTATCGTTATTCTTAAAAATATCGTTAGAATAATACGAAGGCGTTAATTTCGTTCGCAGTGAATGAGAAAAAACCGATTGATGATGATTCGTGGCCATCGGTGATCTCGAACTTCCATCGAATAGAAATTGTCGATCCATTTGAGGCAAGGGATGTTTCGAAGTTGCAACCGGTGCAAAATGATCGAGATTTAAGCCTCTGGTGTAACCGCTATCAACTTTCTCATAACCGTACCATCCCAATAATTCGCTCATCGCCGTTGCTGCATATTCCTGCACAACAAAAATCGAATAACACGAATAAACAACTATTATTCTTTAGTTCATTAGTTCCCCATTTATCAAATAAAATGAATAATGGAAGAAGATTTAAACGGAAATCCGAAACGGGGATATGTTTTCTAACAAATTAGTTTCATTTAAAATTTGCCTCGTTAAGGAAAAACAAAAGGGTTGGGCAAAGTATTCTCGTTAAGGATTCGATCCTTTAGTTTTAAACGAAACAAAAAATCGAATTGAATGAAATGAAATGAAAATATAGAAAAAAAGAAAAAAGAAACGTGCAATTGATTTATTTATCTTGCCGAAAAGCGGGGGTTGGGGTGTGCTCGCGCGAGCATTGCTTCGCGGAGAAGCAAAACGTGATACTCCGAGGTTCTGCATGTATACGTGGTCCATCTACATGTAACAGTGAGGGGTATAAATATAACCAGTACGCATATGTACTCCCCGATGTATGTACGCGCGTATATCTGTGTTCATATATGGTATACGAAATCGAGGATATCACGTGGCGTGCGGATCAATCCATTAGTCGACTCGTTTCAGTTACACCGTGCATCGTATACTTCTTATGCTGGTATATCGTACGCTCGAGCGAAGGTAATATGCTACGATAAATCTTGAATCTTTGCAGCCGAGGTTCGACGAACGAACGAACGAACGAACGATTCTTTTCATGAGTTTTTGTTCTAATCAAGTGAACAAGAAACGATAATTTAAAACAAGTTACGTCAACCTACACCATTTAATATAAACCCTTTTAGAATCCCAATACAATTTGCTTTTACATAATATATTTATGTTACTATTTAAATATTCCTTTCCTAATTAAATCCAGATTCTAGATATTAGATACATTAATATACTCAATATATCTATATCTACGTATAATAGTCGTTTGGATTATATTACAATACTGATATAGCGAAACGATTGATCGAGAGACCGCGAATCGTAGAAAGGAGGATAGAAGCTCATGATTATCAGGTTGTATTAGGAGGATGATGGTACTCGCGCTGTCTGGCACGCAGGTGCGCTTTCCCAGTGCACGCGAACACAATCGGCATAGTGTATATCGATATAGACTTTCTCTGTGCCCGTACGGTCGTTTGCCACGGATTAACAAACATCGATTAACTACTATTTTCTTCTTCTATCTGCTGGCATTAGTCTCGTCCCCGTCCCAAAGCTTCCAAGTAAAACCCCCGCCCCCCCAGTCTACTTATTTCACCTCGACACGCGATCCGACCTAACGATTCCTCTCGGCTTTTTCTTTTTCTTTTTCTTTTCTTTTTCTTTTTTTCCCCCTATTATACTTCCCTCTTTCTTTTATCTTTTTCTTCCTCATTTAATGCGGCTCTTCGATTCGGTCGTGCCAAAACTAAATCGATATAATCCGTCTCTATTATATACTACTTATATATATACGTACAATATATAAACCTCGCGAGTTAACTTTTCAATGTCAAACCGAAATAATCCTTAACTAAAATAATTCAATCTTATTTGAATAAAAAAATAAGATCCATTATTTAATTGCATCTATTATTTGTCGCATAAATTGTCTTAACGTTACTACAAACCAAGAAAACGTTACCATTTGCATTTCTATTATAATTGTTTTGATGCATACTATTTAGCAAAGAGTACGAAGATCGATAGTAGTTAATGATTTCTCCGAACGTTGAATTCCGCAATTTCGAAGCGAATTCAAATTAATTATATGTATATATATATATGTGTGTATATAATGCACGCGTGGCCTACGCATGTTGGAAATAAAATTCAAATACATTCAAGTGTAACAGTATATCTTGTCGATATCGTCGAAAATTCGAGGCCAGGCTCCAAAAGTTATTTCTCTCTCTCTCTCTCTCTCTTTTTCTCATCCATCATTTGATGTATCGGTGTATCGGGTGTATCGTTTCGATACTTTTCCAAGAACGATCTCATGCAGAAATTCATTGCAACCAGGTGAATACGCGCAAGGCGAAAGGTATAATGATGAGAGCCGATCCGTGGGTGTCGTATTGCAACCTATTATGATTTCGAATAAATCAGGCGAAGGAGAGTAACATGAAACTCGTTGCTTCTCTCCCATGTATACCCCGTTTCATCTTTGTACGAACAGGTATCGCGAGGAGACATTATATACTCGATAACGTGACGCTTGAAACCATGAAAGCGACATATTACCACCATCCTTCTTCTTCCTTCCTTGCTTCCTTCCTTCCTTCCTAATCATAATCTTTTTCCAAAATTCCTATTTCCTTCAACATCTTCCCTTGACGCTAGAAATTTTCATTTGGAATCGTCCTGACTAAAAAACAAAAAAGCAAAAAGAAAAAGAAATAATTCAAAGTTAGATTTGTGTATCATTTTGTTGGCTACTACGAAGGCTAATGAAACAAAAAAACTCCCATGGAAGATCATCGAGTATCGATTGTGTTCCTCTTGATTAATTTCCTATTGCATTGATCTTTTTTCTTCTACCCGTTAATTTAGGACAAGCACGTAACAAACATGCACCATGCAATACATATACATAAGTAATATACGTATAGTATCCACTAGTATTACCTGAAACTTGTAATTAGTATAAGATAACAAAAAAAAAGATGTCCAAACTAACGTTGTATATATATTTTTTAATCCTAACAATAAAATAAAACTTTACCCTTATCTCCTCGTCAGCCTCTTCTTTCTTCACCTTTGTTGGTACACGTTTTCTTTCCATTAAATCGTCACGAACAGTTTTATCTTCTAACGATAACGATGAAGAAGAAGATGACGATGACGACGAGGACGACGACGATGACAACGATGACAACGATGATGACGACGAGGGTGACGACGATGACAACGATGACGATGACGATGACGATGACGACGATGACACTCGCGTCTTAACTGATCTCTCGTTTATTATATTCAAATGCGATTCTACCCTACTTCCCATTACTCTCTTCTACGCGTTCATAAGTCATTCAAATGATTTCTAAATATGAACGCAAATAAACATATATTTTAATCGGAATAATTCACTTTACTACTGTGTTGTCCCATAAAAATCGTTATTTCGTTTCTTAAACAAAAAAATAATAATTTACGAATTGGTTTGTATATGATCGAACGATTAATCGAACGATGCATTTCGTTTAATCGAGTAAAAAAAATAATATTCTCTTTGAAAATCATTTAATGTATATTATGTTCGTTCTAAAAGTAAAAGGATGAGCCAAAATGATATATATCTATACTGTGTAATCCCGAATAAAATGTGTTCCCTACTACGAGAAAATGTTGGAAGAGTTTTTCCTAAAAATACTTAGCTAGATAGTCTCACATGCCGCAAGCAACGGAGAAGGCAGGCTCTAGGCTAATCGAATTTCACTGATATTTTTAGGTCACTAAGGTAAAACAACTCGCATTAAAATTAGACCATATGATCGGTCTCTCTCTCTCTTTCTCTCCCTTCCTCCCTCCAACCCTCACCCTCTCTCTTTCTCTCTCTCTCTCTTTTATCTTTCCTTGTATCCTCTTTGTCTTGTCGTTTAGATCTTTTCAGTCAAGATAATCGTATAGATTATTATGCGTTCCCTTTTTCGAAAATTCGCGGTATTCCTTAACGAGAGTGTCGATGAACGCACACGATGATGACAACGTCATTTTCGTTTGTTTCAATGAAATCTAACAATAAACGGGTACACGTGCGCTTAAAATAGAATGTTTTGTTTAAAAATTCTCGTAGGATGCATATCGCATTGATCTAAATTCCGTTTTAAAGATCACCGATTACCCGCGTAATTTAAATCCTCGAAGCTGCTTTCGATATCTTCTTCTTATTGTTGGTTTATATTTTTAGAGAGGACAAAAAATTACTCAGTAAAGTGATAAAAAGATTATAAGGATTTGGAGAAAATCGTTGAATTGGTAAATTCACTTAGCACACTTTTGTATGTATCACTGATCGCGAAGGAAAGATGATGATTCAAGAAACCGATTCAAAGGAGACTCTTCTCGCGTGTACGCTCCTACGTGTACGCGGTAAAAATAACCAAGTGCCGATCAGCCGGCATTCGTATGAATTCGTGCGTTTTCGGAATAACTCGGCTCGCGTGAAACTCAAATTTCATCACTATCACGGATTACAAATGACATGAAATGTATTGACCGTATTATTTTCTACATTTGTATGAACGTATTTACCCAATCCGAAATTATAAATATGACATATATTTGTTTTAAAAATTAATTAATTATTAGATTATTATGAAACCTATTATGCCACAATTTAAATAAGGACTCTGTGCTGCAAAAAAGAAAAGAACTCAATCGGTCTAATAGAAATCTATTTAACCGACAGATCGAAATCTATATTACCGACAGATTGAAATCTATATTACCGACAGATCGAAATCTATATAACCGACTGATAGAAATCTATATTACCGACTGATCGAAATCTATATAACCAACTGATCAAATTTATAAAAAAATTTCACTTTCGCCCCGAGAGGGCACACTATTCTTGCAATAATCTAACCTAGCATTAACATTTATTTGATGCCTTTTTAATTCGTCTTTAATTGTGTAACTTCTATTAAAAACACGTGCACAAAATGCCAGTTGATTTAGGTTTCGTTGAAAAATGTGAGCCCTGGCAATTGGAAAGTAGATTTTTTCCAAGTAAAATAGGTGGTAGACCAGCTTGGTTAGATTTAAAAAATATACCCAGCAAGGAAGATCTTGAATGCGAATATTGCAAAAATCCATGCACTTTTTTGTGTCAAATTTATGCCCCATACGAGGAAGATGATGATGCATTTCATAGAATGTTGTATGTATTTATATGTAAGGATCCAAGTTGTTGTAAAACAAATGAAAATGGGAATTTAAAGGTTCTGCGCTCTCAGTTAAATAGATTCAATCCCTTTTATCCTTCAGAACCACCTATAGAAAAAGAAGACTGGAGAACGGATATCAGTACGTATACAAATTAATATAACATTGTTGCGGTCTTATTATATTACTGTTCAAATGTATTTATATTCTAAATCGATTATATTTATACGTAACTGTTTCTAGGTACCGATTCTTGGTGCAAAACTTGTTGCGTTTGTGGCATCTCAGCACTGAATCATTGTTCCAAATGCAAAATTGCTAATTATTGTTGTCGCAATCACCAAATCTTTGATTGGAAACAAGGCCATAAACATAATTGTGGCAATAATGTAAATATAAGTAATAGTTTTCTCTTTCCCGAATATGAACTAGTAATAGAATCTGAAGAAAGTATAAATGAAGATGATGAAGATTGTAATGAAATAGAAGAAAAAGAAATGGCAAAATACAAATCCATGGTACAACGTAACGAAACAGGATCCTTCCAAGCTGGAAAAGATGAGGAGGATTTAGTAAAAATGGCCAATGCTGATGAAGATGAAATATTTGCTCGATTCCATGCAAGAATTGCTCACAATCCAGAACAAGTTGTAAGGTATACTATCTATATTTCGATATCAAATATTTCATTTAAATATATTTGTAATTTTGATTAATAACCATATAACATTTTTGTAAATTTTAGGTATGAAAGAAATGGACAAATTTTATATATTTCAGATAATACAAACATTCAGAATGTTCCAAAATGTTCATTGTGTGGTGGAGAAAGACAATTTGAATTTCAAGTATGTCATTTAAAATCTTCTGAAGATAAATAAATATCAGTATCATATCACATAATACTTCATGATAAATAATTTCTTCCATTTCTTTGCAGATCATGCCCCAATTGCTGAATTTCTTTAATTACGAAGATGTTATTAATTCAGTAGATTGGGGTATACTTGTTATATTTACTTGCAAAAAATCTTGTATGCCTAATGAAAAATATGCAATGGAGTATATATGGAAACAAGATATTGTATCAGATAAAATTGATAGTTCGTCTGAAAATAAAAATGATTCTACAAATTATATTTATTCTTTAAATGCTTAACTTTACCTTTACATTTTTTTTTTTTAATAATATCCAAATGATAATTCCTTAAAGATAACAGTTCACTTTTGCATAAACTTTGATAAAACAGTTATATTAATTAACACATTTATTTATACTATTGCATATTCGCTCCAAGATTTTTTTTATTTTTTATATTTATAACAATGAAAGGAAATACTATACAGTCATTAAATTATTTATATAATCCTATACAATCATTTATGGTAAGTTTAAGATATTAGAGAAATAATAACGAAAATTATATTATATTAGTAAGGTTCGGAAATGATATTGCTTCTTTTCAGCACCAACAAAAGAAAAAATATATTTCCCATTGAGCATATATATAACTAACTAACTTAAAACTTTATAAATGTTAGATATATAAGAAAATATAAAATAGATAATATTTGGTTTTTTCTTAAATTTTCTAAACTAACTATACTAAAATTACTATCAATAGTTTAAGATGTATTTATGAATAAATCTGAGATGTTTTTTCCTAATATTTATTTTTTTTTCCATTCGTTTTGTAATAAATTTATGCGCATGATTAAGACAATGAGTAATATCTGTCGCATATTCTACAAGTATTTCACATCATAGATTGACATAATAAATAGATTTCTTTACTTACTTGAAACAATTATTTCTACATGATGAATATTTATAACTCTGTGTGTTCGAAATGATGTGCTTTAAAATCAGCTGGATGTACGAATAAGCCTTCCATAGTTTTCCATTGCAAATGTTGACTATTATGCGAATAATCACCTATTACTTCCATTTGACCAACAAGATGGGTATATGATCTCCCACTAATGGATAAATACCTGAGATTGGAACATTATTCGATTAATTATCCAACGATATATATAAATAAATAGAAATTTGAAATATTTGAAGAGAAAGGAAAAATCAAATATAAGAAACATACGCATTTGTATCAACATGCTTCAACATGACCGTATCATTCCTCTCCCAAAAATCAGTTTGGCATATTATTTGCCAATTGTCTCCGCTATCGCTTGGTCTTCTGTAATCCCCGAAAGCAGATATCTCTTGTTTACCGCTCAATGGAGAAGTAACTAAATGCGAATGTAAATTCTTTTTTGTTGCTACATGTTCTAATCTAATTATATCATCGCATTTAATCGGCTTCCTGTTAACAAATAGATAAATTGAATAAAAATAAGTTATTTCATTTTTGTACCGATATGAAAATTGTAATTTAATTTATAATGCAAAAAAAACGTAATTACCCACGAATATATTGTTTTTTATATTCTGCTTTTACAAGCCAGTACGAATTACCATCCTCTTTAACTTCTATACCTGTCACTGATTGTTGTCCACTACCACTCCCATATCTGATATCATGAGAATGTAATCTTACATTGAAGTCAACGTTCATTAATTTAATAACTGATCCATATGTTACATATTTAGTTCCTTTGGCTGCAATTTTATGTTTTACATTTATAAAAATAATAGTCAAATTAATAAATCAGTAACATAACCTTAAAATTAGTAATTCTACCTAAACTTGTAATACTATATATATATATATATACATATATATACCTGTTGTAGATCCTACGAAAAATAAACTTATTAAAGATAATAGTAATGGTATCGTTTCTGATAAAAATATCATTTTTAATTAATTAAATAAGAACTTATTAAACTAGAAATACCACGGAATGCCTCAAATCAAACTTCGACTATTTGGCTTGTGTAGATAATCGTCTTATAGTTGTATTCCGCGCGTGTCAATTTTTCATTGGCCCGTATCGTAAGCTATCACGTATAACAAAATTTCGATATAATACAAAATATTTTCCGCATATATAAGAATTTATATGTATTCAATTAAATAATATAAACGATTGATAATTAAATGCTTCCATAAAATAATATACACACTATAATAAATTACATATTACAATCTATACTTCTATTTTGAAATGAAATAAAAGTATTCAAATATATTTAATATTTTTCACATACATACAATAAATTCTGTTTATAAGTTCAAATATTTAATAAATTTATTAAACATAAAATAGATAAAAAAAGATATACGTATGACTGAGTATGCGTTTTATAAATATTAAAAATATATTTTTGCCATATTGGACCCATGTTTATTTCTTAAATGTTTTACAAAATAATTGTCTATAAATTGCATTCGATAATTAGTAAGATTAATTATTAAATACAATTTATTTAATCTTAAGCAGCTTCCCACATTAAGATATGGTACACTTCAACAAGATATATTCTGATACAAGCTATCAGCATGGTGCACACATGTACAATTATTTAGTATATTACATTTAATATTTGTACACCATGCTATAGGCCAATCCATTTTGTGCTAAATATATATATATGTATACAAATGCAGATTAGAGAAAACAAAGATATGAAATACTTATAAAAGAAGCATTTTGATATATCTGTCTTATTATAATATAATACTTAAAACAGTATATATTCGATAAAAAATCTCTCATATTAGTCAATAATTGTATTGATTAATAATTGATCACTTTTAGCAGATCGATAACTTTTCTTAACTAACAATAAGTATCAATATATAATATATAATGTACAATTGCTACCACAATTAATGATCAATTTTTTTTTGATAATGTAGGCAGTAGATCATATTCTTCATTTAAATTTTACTTTTTAGATTTATGATGATCACAGTTAAACTGTTTTTAGCATGTAGAATAAAAATTCCAGGAACTTTCCTTGCAATTTTAGTCATAAAACTTTGTTTTAATAATATGTAACAAAAGTAATGTAAATTAATATTCTATTGCTTTCGGTCGAGTTTTAATATAAACATATGCAGCTATCATTACAAATATTGCAGCTATTGTAGGTAGAACGACTGTGAAAACTCGTTGCTTGTTTTCAAGAAATTCCTTTTTTCGTTCCTTCTTTTGCTTATTTGTTTCTTTTGTTTTACCTTTTAGTTGACGCATCGTCTTGCTGCAAAATATAATTTTCTTCTTATTCATCTTATCATATAAAAACGTATGCATGCAAACAATTTATAAATACTTTTGTTAATTAACTTCTTACTCGATAAAGTAATATACTTTGTCAGAAAATTCATTTCACTTTCAAGTTAAAACAACACTTTTTATACAATTTCTACTCTATATATAAATATAAATGTAAAAAGCATAAAAAAAAACATCTGCGAATAAAAATATATACTTAATATTAACATTTAATTATATATGTATATATATATTATGTCAATAAAGCATAAAACAACATGCGGTCTCTGCTTATGTTCGGTAATGCGAGAATAAATGTAATTAACAACATTCTCAAATATATACGAATAATTACCAAATATTAATATCTTGACTATTTAAATATTTGGTTGAAAAGTGAGTTTTTCAATTGACAGATGCGTGATTAGCAAATGCAAAATTTTAGTGCACACACGTAAATAATAAGCAAACAACACAACTTAATTATATTCCTCCTACTTCCGTACCTATATGCGAATAAACTGAGTAAATTATACCATAATTTAGGTATATCATAGATTTAACGAGTAATGAACATTTCATTGCGATCTACATTATCATTCAAACAGAAACATATCGCAGCGCCACTCTAGGTAAAAAATACAACTACAATTAAAAATAAAAAACAAAAAATTAAGAAAGAAATAAAAAAAGTAGCTATGCAATATTTAAATCGAAGAATACAGAAATGCACAGAAGTTCACAAGTCCCCTTTTTTAGCTACTCAGATTCATTTTGTTTTCAGCATCATTTTTGTTACCACTGGGACCACCATTAAACAATAGTAAGTACTTAACGCGATGACGGTACAATACACTATCAAAGAATA
>NW_014569875.1:0-810 GCF_001313835.1 Polistes canadensis
ACATTTTCTAATGCATCGAGAATTCGGTATTTTTAAATGTCCATTTATTTGTCATTTAAATTCTTTTTTCTTTAAATTTCATTATTCATTAAATAATTTAAATTGAAAAGTTTTACATAATAAATAAAATTAAACTCTTATTCTTACGGAAAGAATACTAWATCTAGTAATAAATCAATCTTTAAAGGTTTACAAAATATCAAAAACAGTAATGTCGTTTCTTGTTTAAGTCAATTTCCAATCAGACATACTTCACGCAGGACCAGAAAGAAATTTATTTTATTAAGTAGTTTGCGAAAAAAATTTTAAAACTTATAGCTTTTCAATCTTAATGATTTTTATATTAAATTAGGGTACACACTTCGCCTTACACTAACAATAACTTTTCAAGCTGAATGTCTCGCGTTTTAAATACTTAAAATCCCAGAAAATGAAATACAGAAAAGTACATATATTTTACACATAGCTGCCATATCTTTGGAACGTTCTCGTCAATATATTATACTTAGAGTGAACTTATATTAAAAAACTTTATACTTAATTATAGTACACTCTTTGCTCTACAAGTACAATATTTTATAAAGCTAAAAGTTTCGCGTCTTAAATAATTCAAATCCCATAAAATAAAATGCTGCAAAAAATTAATCTTTCACACATAGCTTTCATATCTTGGGAACGTTCTCGTCAATATTTTTTATGCTTACAGTTGTCAAATTTTAATAAAAATGATTTTAAATGATAGTACACTCTTTGCCCTACACGCACAATATATTTTTTAGCTGTGTGTTTCGCGTTTTAAATACTTAAAAT
>NW_014569875.1:2361-23431 GCF_001313835.1 Polistes canadensis
ATAAAAATGATTTTAAATGATAGTACACTCTTTGTTCTACACGTACAATATATTTTTTAGTTGCGTGTTTCGCGTTTTAAATACTTAAAATCCCATACAATGAAATGCTGCAAAGTACATATATTTCACACATAGCTGTTATATCTTCGGAACGTTCTCGTCTATATTTTTGATTTTTACAGTAGTCAAATTTCAATAAACTTTTTTTGATATTACAGTACTCTCTGTGCCCTACACGATCAATTCTTTTTTTAGCTGGATGTCTCGTGTTTTAAATTATTAAAATTCCAGAGAATGCAATGCTGGTAATTGTACAACTTTTTCGTTTCTTTGAAAAGTTTCGTTAAATATTTTTTATACTAAAAGTGAATGGATTTTAATGAAACTAATATTAAGTCAAAGTACACTCTTTTGTCTACGCGTAGAATTCTATTTCGAGTTATAAGTTTAGCATGTAAATTTCAGAAAATGACAGGAGAATGCAATGCTGTAAATTGTGCATCTTTGCAATTTCTTTGAAATGTTTCAGCTAATATTATTTATACTTATAGCAAGCGGATCATAATTATTTTTATCTTAAAAATCAGAGATTCGTGTTTTAGATAATATTTATTTTATTAACATTTACTATACATTTCAATTTTTGGGTGTGGGTGTAAATACAACTGGTGCAAAAATTGAAAGAATGTACTCACATAAGAGAGTATTATATAATTACATGCTAAAAAAATATTGTTCATTATTTTGTATGTAAAATCAAAGAGCAGTAAATTAATACACAGCTCTCCCTTCCTCTTTTCCTGCTCTCCTCCTCCTTTTCTTCATCCTACTTTCAATCTTCTTAGTTTATATTTTCTTCATCTCTTTTTATATCCTTTATACCAGGTAACTCTTACTCTATAGACCAATAATTCTTATAAACGGAGGGATCCTTTTTTCCTTTGTCCTCAATTTCCTTACTCACTTCCTCGTCCAATCTTGAAATTCGATCCTTTTTGTCAAGGATCGTAGACAATGTTTTTAAGGTTTGCTTTTTTTTCTCCACTTCCCTCTCCTTCCTTTTAGTTTCTTCACCGAATTCCTCGTCCGAATGTTCTTCTAATTTATCTATAACGTCCTTACTAAAATAACGCTTGAGAAAATCTTTTTCTTCGTTGATCATTTCATCAGTTCTTCCTTGATCCTTCGTATAATCAAGTCTCATTTGATCCTTGGGAGCATTTTCATTTGCACGCTCATACCGTGACTCCCATTCATCAGCATCAACTAAATCTTCCTTAGTTGGATCTTCCGACATAGAAGAATAATTACTTTTAGCATCGTCCACTAGTTCTTTACCATTCTCTCTCTTATTATTATTATTATTTTGGGGTTCTTTAAATTTTGTAAAAAATGGTTCGCTTTTTAAAAAATCATCCAAGTCGAAAGGTTTATTGTACTCATTAATGTCAAATTGAATTTCCGGTAGAACGAATCCTTCATCCGGATTTTTCGTCTCTCTCTCTCTCTCTCTAACTTCCGATTGACTCTTAACATTCTTATTATTATTCTTAAGATGATTACGCAAATTTGTCTTTTCTTGATTAGATGTTTCCGATAATTTATTGCTTGTTGCACCGCGTGTTAAAATACTTTGATCTTTATTAGCATCTTCATTTTTATTTTTGTCGGAATATTCGTAACCTAACGTAGTCATTTTTTCCGCATAATTGTTCGACATATTCGAAAAATTGTGTGGATCTATATATTTTTCTTTAGCTAATCGACGGTCTTCTTTGTCTAGACTTTCCTCTCTCTCGTCTGAATAATCAGGTACCTCGACGTATGGGATTTTGTCTGGATCGTAATCAGGAACTGAAGGGACTAGTTTTTTCTTATCCAATTTTTTAACAGACATAGAAGAAAAAGATTTATTTTCACTCAAATCTTTGGTCTCCTTAGAATCAAGGTATACTTCATCAGGATTGATAATAATCATCTCATTTTTGGATTCAACAATTGGCTTTAACGTTGAACAATTATCGACATTTTCCATGTCCACTTGAACGTACTTATCAAATTCATCCTCTTCTGGAGGTTTCCTCTCATCGAAAGGTACTCCAATGAACAATTTTTTCTTCTCATTCAAAGACCCAGTCTCGTTATAAGGAAAATTTTCGATTTCCGAGCCAGACGTAACGTGTTCATCATTTAATATCTCTCTATGTGTTCTCATAGGCGGTACCACGATTTTGAAACTCGGACGCGTGCCGTTAATTATCTCCCATATGCGTTTGTAAAAATCAGTATAAACGTTTACATTCGTATCAGTTATTTTAGATTTCTCATCCTCCTGAGTGAGTTTAGGATGTCGATGGAGTTTCAAATTATTTTTCATTTCTGCCGATGAATTACTATTTTCATTGGCAGAACGTTTTAATCGTTTGCCCGTCATACTTTTATTTATTTTTCTGAATGATCGATTCCTCCTCTTACGCGCGTTATTCATTCCTCTATTCTTTTTTATTATTTTCTCGATGATGCTGCTAATTTTGATTGCTTCACTGTCAGAAGATTGCTTGAATTCATTATCGATAAGTACCATGTTATTATTTTGTATGCTAAGTGTTAAAACGTCACTCGTAGATACTTTTTGAATGAGTCTTGTCAATAATAAAGGTGTATATCTTTTTTTTACGTATTCATCTTTTCTTTTTATAATCTTCATCAAATTGGGATTAAATAATTTCGCGTAGCGTTTATCTGGGACATTTTTCATATCTCGGTAAGGTTTGCGAGATTGTTGATGCTGAAAATTGATGGAAATTTTATGTAATAAATTCTATGGGTTTACCATTAATGAAAATATTGCGAACCAAATCTACTGTGCAAGAAATCTGCAAAATACTGAATATTTTTAATAGAATAAGGATGAGAATATGGATGAGAATAAGGATGAGAATAAATATGAGAATAAAGATGAGAATAAAGATGAGAATAAAGATGAGAATAAAGATGAGAATAAGGATGATATTCGTTATTTTTTAATGGCACTATTATCAAAGTGACTTTATTTCTTGGTGCTCGTTAATATGTACAAAGTATACATATATATATATATATATATATATATATAGTAATATAATAATCGATAACTACGACGAGAGCTGCAGTGCAGTGGCGCAGAAACGATCATCTCATTTTTCTGTTTTCTGTTTTTTTCTTTTCTTTACTTTTCTTTTTTTTTCTTTTCTTTTCTTTTCTTTTATCTTAATTTTCTTTACATACGTTTCTGTGCCATTGCAAGGGCGCTATTTACATAATGCATTTTTCGATATAATACCTTAGACGGCTAAGAAAAAACTTATTGTAGTCAAGTGCTACGCACATAATCGCGTTTTCATTTGGCACAGCAAATGAATTATTATTTCATTGGAAAAATCATTTTACTTGAAATTTTGTGTAACATCAAGAAAAGTTTACACACTCATATATATATATTTAAACAAATGTATGCATGTATATGCAGTTAAATAGATATATCGACGTATAATTTTCTTATTTTTTTTCTTTTCTATTGCGAAAATGATATCAGAAGAGATGGACCCGTTCTCTGGTGTGCGTGTGCGCGCGCGCATTACTTTCTCGTGATGCCCAGATACGAAGCAATGCCGTTAATACTCTCAAAGAAGATTCGCAAAGCGTCCTGTTTCTCGTAGTGGTCCCGTACCGTGTCCGCATTCACCGGACGTCCCGGCACGTCAAGCAAACGTTCCTCCACCAAACGCTACAGTACAATAGGTTTCTCTTTTTTACATTTGTAGCTGTGTGCCGATGACAATGGTGGTGCTGCGTAAATAAAACTGGTAGAAAATCTAGGAAAATTGATCAATGAATGGATTGATTGGATTGACGGAACGGATAGATGAATGGATGGATAAGTTTGTTTATTTTTGTGTCTATATGTGTGTCCCTATCTGTGAATAATTTTTATTCCCTTATCAAAGTGTCTAATTTAAACAAAGTTATAGTGCAATCAAAGTGCATAGCAATAACTGCGTGAAAGTATGCGTGAAAATATGCGTGATATATATTATGATTAGATATTTAAATGTTTTTAAATCGAATATCAATGTGTTTCAAATTTAGTATTATACTTTTTCCTATATGTGTGTTCGTTTGTGTGCAATTATTGTTAATTGATATTAATATACGTGGTGTGTATGTATTTTAGTAAATTCGCTATGCACCGTGCAAATGAAGTCTTCGCCTCTACGGGATCTAAACAACAAAACAAAATTAATACTATATTCTAAAGAATGTCTATTAAGAACTTATGTCTTATAAGAATTAGTATTAATGATAAATTTTGATTTTACTTTCACTCTCTCGGTTCCGACATTTATACGTCGTGTAGAACACATTTAAATATGTTCTCTATCACGCTAACATTTACTTCTCGATTAACTTATAAATTATATGAACATCTAATGAAATCTATTTTCTATTATGCATATCTATTGTGCAATCAAATAATTATTTTTTTCTGTCGTTTATTAAATATATTAAATTATTATTATTATTATTATTATTACTGCCATAGAGTGTTTCCAAAAAAAAAATACTAAAAATACAAAAGTTTACTTTCGTTCTATAACTTATTCATTTATAATGAATAAACTACAAATGTAATTATGACTACACCTAAGTGCAATACAAAACAAAACAAAATAAGAATAAAATATACTAAAAATTTGATATCTGCGTATAAGCGTGGAAACTTATGCAAGAGGGGGTGGGGATGGGTAAAGTGCAATATTATACCCATTTTTATTAGGCGATGACTATGACGAGATTATATAATCGTCTTAAGTATACATTTTTTTTTTTTTTAATGATTCTTGTTTTCTTGTTGCTTTTGTTGTTGTTGTTGTTGTTGTTGCTTGCTTGTTTTTAAAATTTTTTTCTGCGTGCATCCCTAGGCAGTGTATCTTGGGTTAGGATGTCCTGGCTCGTGAGACATACTACGTGATGGTGGTGGTGGTGGTGGTGGTGGTGGTGGTTTCAATATGTAGTATCCCGGTGTATTTATATATTTATATATATTTTTTTCTAATTGTTTTAATATATTATTTTCTCTAGATATAGTATAAAACGTGGATGAGCCCTTTTCTTATTTCCCAAACGGCCCGTACTGTCGCGCTAGATTACTCACGTATTGCGTGGCGTGGCTCGTTGGATACTCGGCCCATTTGCTCAAATCTATGCTTGGTAATACACCACTACGGCAAGGTACTCGTGGATTGCTATTAACACATCATCAGAATTCCTATTAGTTGCATCAGACCATTCTTATCCAATAATTTATTTCATTTTCAGAAAATTCATGTCTCATGCTTTAATTGCTGTTTATTGGATCAGTATTTTGAACACTATACCGTAGTGCTAAAATGTTAGACACATCGGAAGTGTTAAGAAAATTTATAAAAAAAAACTCTAACGTAACCCTAAGGCACGTTTGTTTTGTATTATAAATACTCTGACGAAAAATATTGAAAAATATTGAAAAATATTGAAAAATATTGAAAAATATTGAACTAATACTGAACAAATACTGAACAAATATTGAACTAATAAATAACATTCTTATGTCAAACATTATTTTCAAAATATTCCCCTTAAATAATTCTGGACTCTTACATTTCGTGATCAGGTAAAACCATAGGATATATTTGTATGGTGTCTATAAGATCTGTGTTGTCGCATATCATCTTAGCCAGTTTCGTCTTACGAATCTCATTGAGTTGATCTAGAAAAGTGAAAGCGAGTTGCACTCTGTTAGAATAGTACTAATGGCCTTGGGGATAAAGAAACTCGAGAGGATTCGAAAGGATCGTACCGAGAGTGAAGGACGCTGGTTGATTTGGTAGCTCGTACCAAAACCTGTCACCACGTCGTGAATGGCTAAATTGCGTAGCGATTATACAGGCGAAGGTTGGCCCAAGCATACTACCCGGAAGTGGTCGCTCCGATACACCACCGGACCACAAATCAACGTCAGCTGGATGTCTGTTAGGAAAGATTCAAATGTTCATTTAATATTTGTTTCGGAAGACGCAATTACGTTTTTGAATTCATTTAAAATAAAATTTTTTATACTCACTCGAAAATTGAACTATACCGTCCAATAGTCTCGTTTGGCATTGATCCGAACAATTCGTCGAAAGTATTAGCTTCAGGTAATCCGCAATATTTTCTGTAACGAACAAATATGATTAAAAATCGTTTTCTAATCGTTGGATCAAACAATTGTTCTATATGCATACTTACCGAAAATCCATGTAACTTGGTATACCAAATTCTCGTCCACGTTGCATGTTGAATGATACCAAATCCATTCCGAATTTTGCGCCAACTTTTTTAAACAAATGATTGGTCACCTGCACAATAATATTGAGTTAATTTTCTTGTCCTTATTTAAATTGTATCGTAGATACAAAATGAAAGTTATACTTCTTGGGTTATAGAGTCATCCATAGCTTGAGCAACTTGATTCATCAATCCCATAAAGTATTCGTCTAAAACTCCAGCACGGTAAAGATCGTACGGTCTTCTGATTAGATCCGATAATCTTTTGGAAGCTTTAGAAATATTCAGAATTGATTAGAAATTGATAGTTTTGGATGAATGTTTATTTAAAAATTTACCAATAAATTTGTGTGCTTTGCTCCATCGTTCAACCGCAGTGGGAAGTAAAGAATGTCCAAATCTGAATGCAGCAGCAGCGAATGCATCGATTACACCAGGATTTACTGTTGGATCGTATCCATCCCAATAACCCTAAATCAAAATAATTAATTTTGTAAACTATTAAAAAAGCCCGAATGCTGATTACGCGTTGTTAGAATAAGATTAATTACGTTTTTCTCGAGAAGAAGTCCAAACTTTTCCATGACGTCTTTCCCCAAAAGAATTGGCAAAAACTCATTGTAAGTGATATGTTGAATTTCTGCGATGACTATGCGTCTTGATTCCTGAAACAGCGTCTCATCGTCCCAATGAGGATTAATACGAGTGAGTACCTTCGCAATTCTGTTGTGCTCTCTAGCGACCAATGTGTGCATGCAAGTTAATACCAACTGCTCGTTGACACGAATTTCACCTAAAATAGAAAAATTTAATCAGATATTAAAATGGACAAAACTTTTACACGTTAGAATATTTGTGTATAATACGTCTCACATGGTATAATCGTGAGAATTTTTTTTAGATAAGATTATCACGAGAGATTGAAGAAAGGTATCTTTACAATTCTAGCGTGAACAGTTAGTTGAGAAATGTACATTAAGCAGCGCATAGTTTTATTGTAATGAAGTAACACCAACGATAACTCATTTTCCATAACATTTTCCCACGTCATACCTTTCTTAATCATAGATCAAGGAGAGCGCGGTAGCTCGTGTGAAAGAAAACAATTTTAATTACATCACTTGTACATCGTAATTTATATAGGTGAGACGCAATGAAAATTTAATTAATTCATTCTTAGGAAAAGTTTTCTTTCCATTTTGTTTTATTTTATTTTGATTAAAACATCTTACCTGCTTCAAAACAGTACATCGACTTATTTGGACGAGTGCATCCTTCGTCAGGTATATCCAATTTCAATGGTAATAGATCTTTCAATCCGTACTCGTTGAAAACTGGATTCATTCTTAATAATCCACCGTAACCACTTCGCAGTTTTCTAAAAAAAAAGAAAAAGGATATTATACTATATTAATTTATTTCGTGGAAAGCGAATCACTTGATTCGCCTGTAAAAAGAAGTTTAAATTTCGAGCAAGTGATTGTGGGATCACTAAATCGGGCCAGATTGAGCAATAGTGGATCCTATGATGTGAGTTTGCTGATAGAAAGTACAGGGTGGTACCAACGTTTGAAAATATAGAACGACGTGTAATACTGATTTATTGTCGTGAATGACGTAACAGATGCACAGGCACACGTGTTGGCAGGATAAATAAACTTCGATTTCGTATCCTGGTCTATCCTACCTAACCGATCTAGAGTGTAAAATCTCAAAAAGATCAATTGGAGTTCTCACACGTTAATCATTGACTCCCAATCGTGATTCAGTTCGTGAAATTTCAAGATCCTTCGAATTTTGTGTTATTATGTATAATATATCTTAGGATGTTGATACTTACCTAGAGAAATGTTCTGTAATTCCATAAACAGTGTTTCCATCAAGAACTCCAGTAAGCAAGTTAAAAGGTACACGTGATCCAAGACGACAACCCGGTCGAACAGCTGGGAATGCTCGCACAAAGTCCATACATTGGACGTTAAATAATCTGTAGAAGTAATCATCTTCTGGTATACGAATTTCGTTGCAATAAGGATTCTTCAAATGTGGAGGACGAGAACAACATTCTTCGGGGTCATTACGATTTAATGGATCTGAAAAATGTAATAAATTTATTAGATAATTTTTCTAATATATTATTATTTCATATTTTTATACACAGGAATTTGAAAGAGAAATAATTCTTTGCCGAAGTAAAGTGAAAAGACAGAGTGTAATGTTTTTGGAAAGAAGCATGAAAACAGAGACAACAATTGGCCTCGTTTATTATATCAAAATGTATTACAATCTTGTCACTGCGATCGTTCGCTTTCTCTGCTAGTTACCTACCCTCCTTTCGGTATAAGGTATATGTATTCAATATGGAAGGGTTTGATATCTATAAGTTCGCGTGTTATTTACACACACACTCACAACGCTCATGCAAGCACATATGGGAAACTTTGAAATGTTTAATTGGAACATCACACACGCCAGGATAGTTGTGTCATATTCTTATGGGTTAAATATTTGATAATTGAAATGCTTTCTAACGTTTAATTTCTATTCTTATAGTATAATATATAGGTCACATGTTCTTAGAATTAGATTTATTTGGTTGATTATATACGCTATTAAATCATCATTGTCATCATCTCGTAACACGAGATTGATCAATAATCTTACAAAGTAACTTTCTTTTTTTAAACGTACAAACACAAACACGTGTTTTGAAAGTATTAAATATATAAAAAGACCTTACCTAAAGGTGTTCCAGTTAGCGTATAATCATGATCCATGAATTGTCCCCAGGCTATCACCATGACAGTACCAGCGTGGTCATGATATCCCTCATCTGGGTGCATAGTACGTGAAACTATTCTAGACAAGGGTAAATCTCGTCTACTTACTGCTATCCTAGGTGCTGATAAACCATCCGAGAATCTTGGTGGCATCAATCTAAAAATTAACAACAACAACAATATAAAGAAGGAAAAAAGATAAAATGAAGAAAAAATGTGTAATCTTACCTGGTGAACGGAGAAAGAGTCGAACCCCATGTTGGATTTTGTAAATTTGTACAGAGTCCATCGTATCTTCGATATTTTCCTGGTCTACATTCGACGTTGCTTAAAAAAGCAGGACAAACTTCGCGTATTAATGTTTTCGATGTGTCGATCAATGGAAGACTTTTCTCAATTTCCTCGAATGACAGACCGTACCTGTTAAATCGTGACATGTTTAATTGATCAGCTCATTCTTAATCATACTCGTTTTGTTCATTTGTAACTCACGTTTGGGCTAGATTAATGGATATGTCCAGTAAAAGTTCACCGACCGTAGCCAGATCTTCGGGTCTCCAGATTTCGTTTTTGGGTTGTGCGACGTCTGTTTGTCAAACATATTAAGATTAAAATCAGTTTACGTAAGATGATCATTATATTTATTATTCTTTTATTTTATTTCTCTTATATATATTGCCGCGCAATGAAGTTGCATAAATTATGTTAGCCAATCTTGCAAAATATCTCGAGTATTCGCGTAAGCGTCGTTTCTCAGCGCGATGGAGTTTCAAATAAACGGGTTCAATTGTAAATGAACAAAAATTCTTCTTGACTGGGATTGAGTGACTTTATAACAGAGAGAATAATGATTATAGCAATCGTCTTACTTACTGATGCGTTTCCTCGCCTCTATATAGGCATGATTAACTGCATCGTATGTGATACAGGTTTGTGATCCCGCAGTAGGTGGACTATGGAAAAAGGAATGGAATAATAAAAGATAAGTATTTAAAAGAAAGAGAAAAAAATAACTTAAAGTCGGTGAGTGAATGAGGATGCAAAATGAAGGCGCGAGAGACTGCGATCTTTGACTCTTAGAGTATTATTTACAGCTTCCCTTCTCTCCGATTTAATTACCTAACGTGTTCTAGCCTAGTTTACAACTATCTTTATCTCTCTTTAAAACACTACGTTTAGAAACGTGTTCATGGAACCTGTATTAGGTAGGTCGCTAGTTGTAACCAGGAACAACCGAAGAAGCAGGCGAATAAAATATAAAATAATATAACAAACACGGGTGGAATGTGTGTGCATCTATATTAGAAAAATGAATAATTGGTAGATATAAAAAAAAATTAGATAATATTTTATTATGATTTTATAATTTTTATTATGATATTATCATATATCACATATAATGATAATTATATAAAATAATATAATGGCTCCGTAATCGTATTAAAAATAACTTCGAAAGAGTATAGAAATGGATATAGAGGACGTAGAAAGTAGATAATATATTTAATATATATCGCACAATTTTATGTTCACACACGAAAGCTTGCATCTTAAGGGATATTTTGTATCGAGGTAACTCGAAACTATATCTTGCATAGTATCAGAAGAATCGACTCATATCCTGTTTCTCCTAGCTACGAAATATAGTGGTGGCATTGACGTGCCGCCACCGCCGCCGCCCGTGGCTTTTACCATCGAAGGTTGACCCAGTGGCACTCTACACATATCTCTACGTGTAGGTATTATATATGTATAATACCGTTTACTTTCCGATCCGTTCTTTCTTTATTATCCTAGTCGCCATTTCTTCCGCGTTTCGACGAACCTCGCGACACACATACTCCGTGTGTCGTGTTGTGCATGACTTACTTTTATCCTGGATTAATTTTTGCATACACGTATTATTATTACTATGTTTTATGCTATTTACCGTCATGCGGTACATAAATAACCGTGTTTTTCATTCCTTATTTGTTTCTATTTGGAAATACAAAAACTTTCGACTTATACTTTCTCCCTGTTTTCTTATATCAATTATGTATTATATACGAAAAAAAAAATATAGAAGTGAGAAAAAACGTAATCCTATAATACATTAAAAAGAAAATATCTCTATTTGATTGTATTATTAAAAATGTTATAATTATTGGTAATATACTGGATGTAAGAATACTCGTTCAGAGCTAGTTTGCTAATTCGCTTTAAAGTTGCATAAGCATACTCGTCGATTTGAAAACGGTTCACGCATGGCAGATTATAGCCTAGATAAAGTATCTATAAACTTCACCCACCAACTCCTCTCTTATATTAGATTTATCGCAATGCTATATAATATATTTTTATATTATTCACATTTAACATAGTAACTCTTACTTTTTTTCATAATATTTATTTTTTATTTTATTTTACAATGGGGTGCGTTATATTACATTATATATTTGTAAGATTATTTAAATCGAAGTTATTGGAAAAATTCTTATTAAAAAGAATTACACTTAACTATGGAATCGTTGATTCTAACACGAATGCATTTCTACGAATGCATTTCTACGAATGCATTTCTACGAATGGAATTTCGAGTTCGCGTCCTTCTCGGCAATGCCGAATGCAATCTCGCTTAGATTGCCTAGAAAGTACTCGTTAAAAGTGCGTTCATACCACGATATATATTTACGTTGATCAAAGGGAGAGAGAAAATGTCAGGAATAAACGTACAATGCTCCCATAGTTATCGCATTTTACGAGATACCAACCATTATCGGCGTATTCGATCATATCGAGGTCGTCGTCGTCGTCGTCGTCGTCGTCGTCGTCGTCGTCGTCGTCGTCGTTACACGTGTTCATTTTATTTTTATTTTTATTCTTTCGTCGAAAACTATTTCAACTATTGGAAAACATTTCTATTTGTCTTTATACAATATTTTCTTACTTCGAAATAATATTTTTCTTCCAAAAAACATTTTATTGTACAAAGTAAGAGATAATTTAATATATCTAATCATATGTTATATAAATTCAACCTTGAACAATATTTCGATTAACAACGTCATTCACTTGTTCGTTTGAACTTTCATATTAAAGAAAAAGAAAAAGTAAGGTATTAAAAAAAAAAAACGTGACAAGAAACACGTTTCTCTTTTGCGCGAACACCCTTAAAAAAGAAGAACGAACCGTAAAATACTTTATTCTTTCTCTTTCAATTGGAACGGACCGGACCGGACTCGCAATAAGACGCACATAATTTTTGAGAATTCTTTTACGTAATACTCTCGTACTGTCGTAACCGGCATTCGTGCGTAAGTAAGTAAAGCATACTTATGTTCGTTCATGCACAAGTAAACTATTATACAAACTCCATGCCGATCGAGTTCGTAAAGACTGAAATGGGAGGTATTTGCAAGCTACCACTTCCATTACCACCGCTATCATGACACATTTATGATAGCAATTGATTCTTTTTGTTTCTTATTTTGAGCAGATTAGACTTTCGAAAATCATTCCATAAAAATTATTTTCTATCAATTATTCACAAGTTCATTTTTTAATTTCATTTTGTAATGAATTTTTGTTCATAAGATGTTGCAGTTAGTGTCAGGGAAAGTCGATGGAAAGGTCGAATATATATATATATATATATACACATATACATGCACATATATTTTGTCCCTACATTATCGGCAATCGACGATATACAAAACGTATATTCAAGAGTGAAAGTAAAAGTCGGTCTTATGTTTCGTTTACAACGGAACTCAATCGATCGTTTTTTCCTTATTAACATATAAAATATTGTTGTGTTATGATTATTTATAGAATAAAATATGAATGAGGGAAATAGAGAAGATAGATAAAAGACAAATGAATGAAATAATACTTACAAATTTCCACGAAGTAAATTATAAGTGTAATCGAAAACACTGGTCCTTCCAGGACCATCCAGGATCAAAGCACATTCGTCGCTATTTCCATAAATCTCAACCGGTTGATATTCCAATCCTTCGCATACGTGATCATGGCAGTTGAGCCCAATCAGTAACACCACAACTCCTATTACCGCGGTCCGCGTTCTCGCGAATCTGCAACATGGAAAGAAAATTAACAAAAAGTAAAAACATCCTATGAAGAAACATAAACAATTTTTACGGGATTATATTATCTTGTATTTTTGTTTAAATAAAAAGAAAATTCTCATTAATTTCTTTTCTATTCCGATCGATAGATACTTATGTAACATTTAATAAAGGAAATAATCGTTTATTCTAACAATGGATTAATCATCGTTGTCAATAATGTGTTTCGCTCGATCAATTATTCATCTCTTTCTTTCTTCGAATCAGTAAAAGATCTAAATCAGAGCTAATAACGAATCACATTGATCGAAGCGTTATTCCGATCACGTCGAGATACGAGAAATCGGAAATCGCAAGAAAGCGAGAAGGTTCGGGAAACGATGCGCTTTTTTCGTACCGATATTTATATCCTTTTAACTTTCCCCGTTTATTTCTCTTTTTTCTTTTTTTCTTTTTTTTCTTTTTTTCTTGTTTTCTTTTTTAACGACACATGAACAATTTATATTGTTAAGCCAGGTCAAATTTTGTCTATTGACCTTATGAAAGAAAATTTGAAATATTGTAATAAATGACATTTCATCAAATTAGATCGAACTGTAGCCAGAAAATGTGCGCTCCGAGGAAAAATGAACAAAGTTCGATATTCGTAAATTCTACGAGATACAACTGAAGTAAAGAATTATGAAAGTATTAATTTGTCTCCATCACGTTGTTGGTTGCACGTTGGAGAAACGATAAAACGTGCGATTTAAACGTCGATGCTGAGTAAGCTTTAGTTTACTATCTTGCTGTACCATCTTTTGATTCAATGCAACTATCGTGTAGGCGGACAGTGATTAAGAGCATTCGCTACTAATATCTTCTAATTTCTCTATCTATTTCTCTCTCTCTCTCTCTCTCTCTCTCTCTCTCTCTCTCTCTCTCTCTCTCTCTAAATTATTGCTCGACATCTTTCATCTTTGATCTGTAGATTTTTTTATTAATAATTATTAGAAACATAATTGCGAATTTTCTTTCACCAGTGAAAGAATTTCAAAGCCACTCTGGTAAAAGGTATGTGATAATTGATAGGAATAACAATAAAAAAAATAAAAAAAAACCGTATATTTTATTTAAAAATGTTAAATCAAATTTATTCATTTTTATTTATTACTTTATTTTCTCTTTCTAAATTGATTACAAGTTATTTCAAATAGATAGAAGGTGAAAGTCACCGTACATAAATTTGAACGAAATATCGGTTTATTTTCCTATCTTACATTAAAGGATCAAATGAAAACAAGTAATTCGTTAATTTGAACACGATAAGAATCATTTTCAAGTTAGTCATTTAGTGTGTAAGGAAAAAACGGACGATGCAGCAAGAATCACTTCCTCGTTGCATAAGGGCGCATCGTAATGGAATTACGAAAGTCCTTCCCTTCCCCATTTGATACCGCGGACTATATATATATATTTTACGTGTTTGCGGATTATGATGTAATCTTTAAGAGAGTAGAAGCTGGACCTTCCGTGTGAAACTCTCCTTCTTGCATCGATTCCTCGATAGATAAAAGATAGGAAAATTTCTTGCAATTAGTTTTCTAATGACATACCTGATTTTCTTTTCTTTTTCCTTTGCCAAGCTTTCCTGTGTTGTTGTTGTTGTTAACTGTACATAATTTTTTCTCCGAATTTTTTATTTTACTTTTTGTCTCTTTATTTTAATTGAGGATATCGTTTTATTATTTTTAATTTGTTAGAACTAAACTTTGGTTCTGATTCATTCTTATTTGTATAAATGGAGAGAACGTTGAATATTTGTTTGCAGTAAAAATTGTACAAACCATTAAGATAAGAAACATGTCTTTAGAAAACTAAAATTAAGAATTATTTTCTCGATGCGATGCATAACGGATTCTCCTTTCACTTCACGTAGTAGTCAAGGAGGTTAACGTGCACTTCGCGCGTGCACCTCGCGTGATAAAGATAAACAAAAACCAAGTTTCGTGAGATCCCCGAATAATCTCTCAATAGTTCTTTAAAATTAGCTACCTATTTACTTTCTTTCTCACTTTCCTACAATTACATTTTTCTAGCTGGTGTGAATATATATTTTAACATAGGGCTAAAATATAATCTCTCAACGAAAGAAATATAATAAAATAAAATAAAATAAAATAAAATAAAATAAAATAAAAGAAATATCTTTCCAAAGAGAATATATGACAACTCACCCTTCGAGCATCGCGCTGAACTTTCACCGAGTGATCCACGTTTTCACGAACCGAAACAAAAGGAAAATTATAAGGAAGGTAAAAAAGCAGATAAAAATGACGAAATTCAAGGAGGGTGGGGGTGGGAGTGGGTTGGGTTGGAAAAAAAGATCGGAGATATAGTTGAGAAATGAAACAACAACAAAATAAATGAAACAAAAGATAAAACACTTGGATGATAACACTCGCGTGTTTATTGTTCGGATCCTGTGGAAACACTTGGGGGAATTCAAGCACTGAGTGCAGAGTCAGAAATGCGTTTAACCGACGAACGTGTCTTGTCGTCCACTTTTACTTGGCTTCCTTTCGGCTAGCTCCAGTTTGATACTTGCTTACGGATAAAGTATCTTATGTTGTAGTAGGTTACTCTTTCACTTCGCCGGTCGCCAGTAGCCGGTCTCCGATCACCGATTTACTGACCGACACGCGTTATTCCAGGTAACTCCTCGAACGTTCCTAAACTCGGTTACCGTCTACTATCTTTGCACGAAGCTAAGCCTTCATAGCATAGTTGTACCCTTCGTTCCTTCACACGACTACTTGACGTTCTTCTTATTCTTCTCTGTTTTCTTATTTCTGCATTGGTGCTGGGCTCCCCCGAAAAGCAACCTTCTCGACAGTTGCCTCGCTCGAATTGGACGAGATTTCGAAGAGGTAGGAGAGAAACGATAGTGGTCTACACTTGGTATACCCCTTTCATCTCATTCAGGTGGGGAGAACATACATTTAAGTATAATACTTACCTTTTATATACATAGTAAATCAAAAATGTGTATATATGTATGGTTAGTCATTCTGATGAATATATTCCCATTATGAAAGTTCATTTTCCTTTAACTTCTTTTTTTACATTTGGAATAAAATAACCAGTTTCGAATACTTAAGAGGATACTTTACGAGTAGCAAATAAAATATGAATAACTTGTTAGGGTAAGAAATAAATAAAAACACTTTATGGATACGGTTAACATAATAGAAATTTATTTATGAATATGATTTTAGAGTGGATCCGATGTGCTTCGTATTGTTTTTTATTTTGTTTTTCCTTACAAAGGACCGACAAGTACTTTATCTTATCGCTTTTTGGCGATGCTTACAACGTTGCCACGCCAGTCGTTACAAACTCATATATTCATTTGGCGACTTACTTTATTTTTACAAAGTCTATTTATGAGGATGCCTAGAAATACCTTTTATGCACATAAACGGTAAGACAAAATTATCTACGAGCACGGTTAATTATTTTTATGAATATATCTCATGAAAGTACATTTTGTTTTACATTTTGAACAAAGTAACCTGCTTGTGAAAGTTTTAAATGAATATTACATTAATGAGAAATAAATGATGAGTAATTCACATGTTAATTTTAATAATTATTTTTATTTCAAATCAAACAATCAAAAGATACAATTTCATGGGAAATTCTATGCACGAGGATATCTACAAATTGTCTATATATATATATATATGTTTTATGTACAAGCATTAAAACTTTGTATATAGACTGGCTAACTGAAAGTAAAGTAGATACATTTCATTTTTTTGTTCAATTTGAATAATAAAAAGAACAGAAAAACCTGTTCTGAATCCTTAGATGAATACTAAACGAATGGGAATCATGACAAGTGATTTACAAATGAATTTTTCTCGAGTAATCTTTTCAAGTAGATAAAGAAGAACATTTACATGAGGAAGTGAGTGTATGTAAGTAAGTGCATAATTTGTACGAGATGAGAATGTAGTCGGTTGAATGAATATAAAGGAGAAGAAGAAGAAGAATAAAAAGAATAAGAAAGGAGAAGGCGTAGCTACCGTTCGCGTTTTACTTTCCTTTCTCTAAACGAGCGCCACACGACTGCTGCCCTCAATTTGAGACATCGATTATCCCGAATAACTGGATGGACATCGACAGGCCTTTGTTTGCATTAAAAAATATAACAATTAAACAATATGATAGCTTTTTATTATTAGCTCAATATTTCTAAACAAAATTGTGATCAGAAAAAACAACAGAAAAATGAAGATTATAATAGCAAACGTATCACATAATATAACACGTAAATTTAATATATTAAATAGATAGTCGATATTTTTGTTAATAACATAATACTATATTTTTGAAGTTAAACTTCTTTTGGCGCGTTTTGGAAAGTGAAGTTAGATGCGAATGGAATATAAACACCACGAAGTTGTCGGTATTTACGATGCGCGGGCAAATTGAAGTTATTTTTGAAGTTATATTTGTTTTGGTACGCTAAAGAAGATTTTTTTATACAAATTTTCAACGCTGATGCAAACTTTCCCATTTTATTTGCAAATACTAATCATGCATATTTACAATACTAACCGAAAAAAAATTGTTTTGTATGGTGGGCTCTAAAGATTTTTCAACCCACACTCATATATATATACACATATTTAACTGATATATACATACACATCATTAACAATTTAATTAACAAAATTCTGGTCAAAATAATATCAATCATAAATAATCGAAAGTGAAAGCTTATTACTTTCTAGTAACGGAAACTATCTAAAATATAATACACGTATCGAAATGCAAATTACAGTGAAAGGGTGTGAATGGATGTTATCGAGTCTGTTATCTTTCTCACGAAACTCGAACAATATTACTGAGGATAAAACAACAAAAATTGTAGAAAAACACATTACCTACGATGAGTTAACTATTGACTTTTTTTTAATTGGTTCGCACGTTAAAAGACACACATTTAAAAATATTGAAATAAGGTTTTCTAGATGGATAAAGATCTCTTTAGATTTTACTAAACTATATCGATGAAATTGGAAGAGCCTCGAGCAACGATCTCTTGGCCAATATCGATCCATTTATCTCGAGGGTCCATGGTTAGCGTGCTTAGTTGTTCGGTTAAAAAGGACACGCTCGTTAAACAAGCTCGTGATATTCTCTCCTTCTCTCCTGCACCCCCTTCACAATTTCGTACTGCGTGTGCCTACGTAAGTCAACATACACAGATACACTACCGGCCAAAAGTTTAAAATCCCTATTTAAATATAAAAAAAAAACATATTACGTGTATATCTTTACAACTAATGTAAGTTTACCGAGCGTTTATAATTTAAATGTCCCAGTAGGAATGTTTATTTCAAGAATTATCTTAAATCGAGTGTATAAATTATTGAAGAGTATTATGGGCATAATAAAATGCTGAAACCTTTTGAAACATCATTCAGCTTGTTTATATTTAATGTAATATCGATTAATTGTTTTTCAATTTATCAATATGTCCGATTTTGAGAAAAATCAGCATTTCATAATTTATATTTCATACTTTTGGCTAGTAGTGTATATACACGCATATGCATTTTTCTTTAATACACTTTTGTCAAGCATTACTCGACATTTACCTTGTCTCGAGGACTCGTCAACATTCTCCTTTAAATTGGATATAATTATAATATAATTGTTTAGTGTTATCGTCTTGTTGAGAGACGATTCTCATTCATCACAATAAGCTTTTATTGCATCGTAAAATTATCTAAACTGTGGATAATAGGTAAGAAAGTTTAAGAGGGTATCAGAAATAAAATGAAGTTATGATGTGATTAATAAAGTGGTATTACCGAGTAGTTGAATGAATGAAAATGAATTATTAAACTTATCTTACTCTCTCCCTCTCTCTTTCTTTTTATATCTGTCTAATACTTTTCATTACCTTTGTTTTCGTGCTAAGGTATATAAACCTTTTGAAGAGAAACAAAGAAACAAAGAAAGAGAGAGAGAGAGAGAGAGAGAGAGAGAGAGAGAGAGAGAGAGAGAGAGATAGTGTATTTAATTCGTAAGTACATTAGTTGCAAGAAAATGAACGTTTGCTGAGATTACATGGTCGAACGGTTTCGATAGAAAGTATAATAACGGGAATGAATTGTCTTGAACCGGTCAGCCATTACCTTGAGTCATTACTATAAATATTTGAAAACGTTCAAGGTGTGTTCATTTAAAAATTCATCATCAATTTGATAATTAATATACATTTTTATATTATTTTAAAAATGATTAACATCATGATAAAAACGAAAAGAGTTGTTCAAAATAGTGTAGATGAATGTGATATATTTTTAATTGAATATCTTTCTAATTTTGTTTAGTAAATTTATAAACGATCGTACATCGATAGAATTTTTTTAATTTACAGGAATTTCTTTCGTTACATTACTTGGAGTATTTGATAAATCGTAACAATTGTGTGACTTTCAAAAATCAATATATAAAAAGAAGATAAGGAAAAAAAAGAAAGGAGACAGCAGACATGAAAGAAATTGAACAGCCGGTTAAACGTATCAAAGAGAATTTGATGGTACGCCATGAAGGATTGGATCTTAATAACGTAATCCGATTTTTAATGCGCGCATTCGTGTGTTTCAATACGGATCTTATCTTATTTTATAATTGACAATCTTAAATATATTAGAAATTAGCCTAAAAATTTCGTCAGTGTTTTTTGCGTTAAATAAAAATTCTTTGGCGATGGTAGATAGATATTTTATCTTGTGTATCCTTAATTGGGGCGACTCCGGAAATTCCCTTGGAATGATTATTTTAAACAGATTTGACTGCCGATCGAGCGCATGCGCACGCATTAACTCAAGTATACGAGTGACATAATGTATTTCTTTTTTTCTTCTCTTACATTAAATATATTTGTATAACAATCGATAACATTGTATGCACAATTGAAAAAGTATTTTCACTATTATATATTGGTCCTTTTTAATTACGTTTCTTAATGAATATTGATTTTTTTTATGGGTAAAGGATAGAAAAAATTGTTCGAATCTATTTCAATGAAATAAGTTTGAGTTTATTTTATTTTCTGAAGGAAAAGAAAGTTGATCGATAGTAATTTGATGCTTTTATTTACCAAGACGCGAACAACAGAAATCGATAAGCCCTTCTGCATTGTTGTGCAATATCAAACCCGTGTTCCTTGATTCTACACGATCACTTGTAGACATTTGAATGTCTGTACTACAGCATAATATGTACAAAGAAGAAAAAAGAAAATATATTACACTTACGCAAATACATTTTTTTTTATACATATATATATATACACACATATACTTATATGTAAAAAAGAAAAAAGAGAAAAGTCTGAAAAGGAGATAAAAGAAAGATGTCGGACCTTGGCATTTCACGCATTTTTGACCCAAATTTTATTTTCTGCATTTCATCATTCCTTTCTCATTTTTTAACGTATTAATATAATTTAATAATTTTACTTTTGATTTTTTGTTTCTATTCCATTATATAGATATTTTTATTTCCAATACAGGCGACACGTTTGAAAGTCGATACAGGAAAGACTATCCCTACGTACGTGTGTCCGTTTAGCACGTTGAAACCGATATCCTTCATGAATGGCAAGACCGAAAGTGACAGTACCGAAGACCATACCATTCTCTCTTCTAACTTTCTATGATTAGAAATAGAAAAAAAAGATGTAATAAGGAGGGGGACGATCAGTGTTGTTGCATCGATGAAAGATTATTATTAAATATTAATAATATTTCATATTTTTTGTTAGCCTAGAAATAATATATTTACAGGTAGAAATAATTATATATA